>NW_019154118.1:5979460-6036283 GCF_002288905.1 Enhydra lutris kenyoni
CCGCTTGCCGGGAGCCGGCCCCTCCCCCCGCGGTCTATCTTCCCGTTGCTTTGGATTCACTTTTCCGCCAGTCCTACCTTTCAGAAAGTGGTTGATTTTCTGTTTCTAGAGTTGTTCTTCTCTTCGATCTCCTGTTGGATTTGTAGGTGTTTGCAATCTTTAGATAAGCTATTTAGCTGATCTCCTGCTACCTGAAGTGGTCTCAGCCTGCTACTTCTCTGCCATCTTGACTCCTCCTCCGAGATTTAAATAATTTTTAAATGAGTGGGATGGTAAGGCTGGTTCCCACAATTTGAGGAAAGTTTTTTTTTTTTTCCTCCTTTTTCCTTTTGCTTGAAAAAATGCAGGTTCAAATTTGATGTTTTACAGAAAATTTGTAAGTAAAGCATTGGATTCTTTGGGTTTTATGGTTGGTAATCTTAACACTCTGTCTTTTCTGTTAGATTTGAAACTATAATTAATCATGTTAAGGGTAAAATTTGCCCATAGTTTAAAAAGCATGGAACAAAAGGATCAATTAAATAAATAGATACTAAGTTTTTATGGAGTTGATTCAGTGTTCTATGACACAAAATACATATAACATAAACATTATTTTTAATCCTTTTAAAATTTGTAATATTTACCAACAAACTTTTTATTTTATACTTTTATTAAGGTATAACTTTCATATAATAAAATGCACAAACCATGAGTATATAGCTTGAAGAATTTATATAAATGTATATATCCATATAAACACAGCCCAGTCAAGATATAAATTAATGTTAGTATGCCACAAGACCCTTGGCCCTCCTAGTCAATACCTGTCCCAGAGGTAACCATTATTCTGACTTTTGTTACAGTGGATTTGTTTTGCCTGTTCTTGAACTTCATGTAAATAAAATTATACAATATGTACTCTTTCCTCCCCAGCTATAATTGTCATATAATATTGCTTAAGATGGTCAGCATGATGATTTGATACACTTATTTATTGAGATTAACATATACTTTTGTCTGGCTTCCGCTTTTCAACACTTACGGGATTCATCCATTTCTTGCAGATGGCAGCAACAATTCTTTTTCACTTCTGTGTAGTTTTACGTGGAAAATAGTGTAAATTACTTACCTATTGTATTTGGCTTCCCCCCTTATTAAATGTATAATAACAGTATGTATAAATCATTTGATTTTTGCATTTGACCTTATTTGCTGTGATTTTGCTGAATTATCTTATTCTAACTGCTGAACATATTGTGTCATCTTTAAATGATGAGAATTCTATTTTTCCTTTCTTTCTTTCTTTCTTTCTTTCTTCCTTTCTTCCTTTCCTTTCCTTTCCTTCCTTTCCTTCCTTCCCTCCCTCCCCTCCCCTCCCCTTCCTAAGTTAGGCTTCATGCCCAGCATGGAGCCCAAAGCAGGGCTTAAACTCACGACTGTGAGATCAAGACCCGGGCAACATCGAGTTCGATGCTTAACTGACTGAGCCGCCCAGGAGCCTTCACTTCTAATTTTTATACCTTTTATTTCTTTTCTTGCTCTTGTACTTATTTTTATTTTTATTTTTTTAAAAAGATTTATTTATTTATTTGGCAGAGACACAGGAGAGAGGGAACATAAGCAGGGGAAGTGGGAGAGGGAGAAACAGGCTTCCCGCTGAGCAGGCAGTCTCGATGTGGGCTTGATCCCAGGACCCTGGGACCATGACCTGAGCCAGTTAACCACTGAGCCACCCAGACTCCCTTCTTTTAAAAAAAAAACTAAGACATCAAGTGTAATGTTGTATAGAAGACATTCTTCTCTTGTTTATGACCTTATTAACCATGCCTGTCATTAGGAAAGCATCAGTATTCACCATTAACTATGATGTTATTTGTGTGTGTGTTTTAATAATGTTCATGTATCTGTATCTAGAAAAATTATGAATAGGTATTAAATTTTACCTATTAAAATGACAATGTTTTTATTCCTTTATTTTAATCATATGGTCAGTTATAGCAGTTGATTTTAAAATGTTAAAACAGTTTACATTTTGGACTAAAACTTACTTGGAAATGGTATTATATATCCTTTTTGTAAACCAGTGGGTTTGATTTGTTACTACTTTGTTTAGAAGTTCTGCAGCTATGTTAATAATACTGACCTACAGTTTTCTTTTCTATTAATGTCTTTATCCCCTTTCGTTATGAAGACTATCCTACCCTCATGAAACAGGTTGAAAAGGGGTCTTCCTTTTGTTTTTATACTCTGGAGGAATATAATATCGTTATAATTTATTCCTTGAATGTTGGAAAGAACTCACCAATGAATACATTTGGGTCTGGAGTTTTCTCACAGATTCAGCTTCTTTAATAGCCATAGGACTTTTCACAATTATTTGGTTTCTTGTTTCAGTTTTGGTAAGTTGTGTTCTTAAGGAAATTTCCCCATTTCAATGGAAATTCACACCTATACTGGAATAAAGTTGTTTATAATGTCCTCAGAATCTTTTTGTCTGTAGGCTTTCTAGTTGTAACTCTCTTTTCATTGTTTATATTCTGTGTTCTGTTTTTTCCCTGATGAAACTTCTTGGTGTTATCTATTTTATTAATCTTTCAAAGTCGGCTTTCTATTTCACTGATTTTTTACTTAAACACTTTTTTTCTTCTTTCTACTTTCTTGGAATAATTTGCTATTCTTTTTCTAGCTTTTTGCAATAGAAACTTAGAACATTTGCTTTCAACTTGCCTTATTTTCAGTAACGTACACTTAGAGGTCTGAAATTTGCTGTTTTAGTTGTGTCTCACACGTTTTTATCTGTTGTATTTTTATTACCATTCAGATAAAAATATGTTCTCATTTTCATTGTGATTTCATGTATTCAATTCATGAATTACTCAGAATTCTGTTTTGTAATTTCCATACATTTGGGAGAATTTCTAGTTATTCTCCAGTAATTGATTTTTAGTATAGTTCTGTGCTGGTCACAAAACACTTCGTTCATGATTTAAATTCTTTATATTTGTTGAGACCTGCTTCATTGCCTAAATTATGGTCTTTTGGTAAATGTTTAATATGCTGTTGAAAAGGACATATATTCTGCAGTTGTTAGGTTTAATGTTCTAGTTCAGGTTGAAAAGGTAGGTTGTTCAGATCTCCTATATACTTAGGACATTTTTTTTGTCTTATTCTATTGGTCACTGAGAAATATCTGTTAAAATCTGCAACTGTAATTGTGGATTTATTTATTTTCTTTTTAGTTCTTTCAAGTTTTGCTTTTGTTTATTATATCATGCTTAACACTTTTTTTTTTAAAGATTTTTTATTTATTCATTTAAGAGAGAGAGCGAGCATGAGCAAGGTGGGGGGTTCAATGGAGAGGGAGAAGCAGATTCACTGCTGAGCAGGGAGCCCCTACTTGATGGGGCTTGATCCTAGGAGCCTGGGACCATGACCTCAGCTGAAGGCAGAGGCTTAACCGACTGAGCCACCCAGATGCCCTGGTTACTTAACATTTTTACCATGAAATGTCCCCCTTTGAGTATTTTAATTAGAATTTTTAGTCCATTTAATTTTTTATTAAGATATAATTTGCATCTGTAAGATTCACTCTCTTAAAGTATACAGTTAAGTGGCTTTTAGTATATTCACAAAGTTGCACAACCATCATCATTATCTAATTATTGAAAATTTCAGAAAGAAATCTCTTACTTATTAGTTCAGACATACCTCAGAGACATTATGGGTTTGGTTCCAGACTACCACAATAAAGTGAGTATCACCGTAAAGTGAATCAAATGAATTTCTTTGTTTTCTAGTGCATGTAAAGTTTACGTTTAAACTACATTGTAGTTCATTAGGTGAGCAATAGCATTATCTCTAAAAAAACATACATACCTTAGTTAACAAATATTTTATTGCTAAATAATACTACTCATCATTTGAGCTTTTAGCAAGTTGTAATCTTTTTGCTGATGGAGTGTCTTGCCTCAGTGTTGATGGTAGCCGGCTGCTCAGGGTGGTAGTTGCTAAAGGTCGAGGTGGCTGTAGCAACTTTTTTGACAAAAGACAGCATGGAACTTGGCTTCATCGATTCAGTTTTCCTTTTATGAATGATTGCTCTGTTGCATGTGATGGTGTTTGATAGCATTTTAACCACAGTAGAACTTCTTTCACGATTGGAGTTGGTTCTCTCAAGTCCTGCTGCTGCCTTCTCAACTAAGTTTATGGGATAATCAAAGTCTTCTGTTGTCATTTCAACAACGTTAACAGAATCTTCATCAGGAGTAGATTCTATCTCAAGAAACCACTTTTTTTTTTTTTAAGATTTTATTTATTTGAGAGATCACAAGTAGGCAGAGAGGCAGGCAGAGAGAGAGAGGAGGAAGCAGGCTCCCCGCTGAGCAGAGATCCCGATGCGGGGCTCGATCCCAGGACCCTGAGATCATGACCTGAGTTGAAGGCAGAGCCTTAACCCACTGAGCCACCAGGCACCCAAGAAAGCACTTTCTTTGCTCCTCTGTAAAAGCAACTCCTTACCCGTTCAAGTTTTATCATGAGATTTTAGCAGTTCAGTCCCTTCTTTAGGGTTAGTTTTGATTCTTGTTTTCTTTTCTTTCCATCACACCTGTAGTTACTTACTTCAAGTCTTCAGTCCCTCAGAGTCATCTGTGAAGGTTAGAAAAAACTTTTTCTAGTCTCCTGTTTATGTTGATATTTTGACTTCTTCCAGTGAATCAAATGAACGTTCTTAATGGCATCTAGAATGTTGAATCCTTTCCAGAAGATTTTCAATTTACTTTGCCCATAATGAAGTAATTAACTTTCTATGGCAGCTAGAGCCTTATGAAATGTATTTTTTAAATAATAAGACTTGAAAATTGAAAATAACTCCTTAATCCGAGGGCTGCAGAATGGATGTTGTATTGACAGGAATGAAAACAACATTAATCTCATTGTACATCTCCGTCATACCTCTCGCATGACTAGATGCATTGTCAGGGAGCAGTAATGTTTTGAAAGGAATCTAAAACAGTAGGTCTCAACACGGGGCTTAGAATATTCAGTAAACCATGTTATAAACAGATGTGCTGTCATCCAGGCTTTTTTTTTTTTTTTTTTAATTACATTTACAGAGCACAGGCAGAGTAGATTTAGTATAATTCTTAAGGGTCTTAGCATTTTCAGAATGGTAAATGAGTCCTGGCTTCAACTTAAAGTCACCAGCTGCATTACCTCCTAACAAGAGAGCCAGTTTGTCCTTTAAAGCTTTGAAGCCAAGCACTGACCTGTCCTCTCTAGCTGTGAAAGTTCTGGATGGCATCTTCTTCCAATGTAAAGCTGTTTTGTCTGTATTGAAAATATGTTGTTTAGTATATTCACCATCAGTAATTATCCTAGGTAAATCTACTGGGTAAGTTGCTACAGCTTCTGCATCAGCACTTGCTCCTTCATTTTGCACTGTTATGGAGATGGCTGGCTTCTTTCCTTAAACTTCATGAATTAACTTCTGCTAGTTTCAGACTCTTCTGTAGCTCCTCCTCTCTCTCAGCCTTCACAGAATGGAAGAGAGTTAGGGCCTTGCTCTGGATTAGGCTTTGGTTTTAAGGGAATGTTGTGGGTGGTTTGATCTTCTATCCAGACCACTAAAATTTTCTCCATATGAGTGATAAGGCTGTTTTGCTTTTTTATCATCCATGTGTTCATTTGCGTAGGAAATGCAAGAATTTTTCCTTTGCATTCATAACTTTGCTGTTTGGCATACAAGACCTAGCTTTTGACTTATCCTTGCTTTTGACACGACTTCTCTACAAAACTTAGTAAGTTCTAGCTTTTGATGTAAAGTGAGAGACATTTGGGGAAAAGAGGGGCTGCTTGGGTGGCTCAGTCGCTTAAGTATTTGACTCCTGATTTTGGCTCAGTTCATGATTTCAGGGTCGTGAGATCAAGCCCTGCATCGGGTTCTGTGCTGGGTGTGGAGCCTGCTGTAAGATTCTCTCTCTCCCTTGCCCTCTGCCTTTCCCTCCCACTCTCCTTCTCTAAAATAAATAAATAAACAAATAAATAAAGTGAGAGACATTTGCCTCTTCTTTTCACTTGAACACTTAGAGGCTATCTTAGAGTTATTAACTGGCCTAATTTCTATATTGTTTTGTCCTGGAATAGGGAGGTATGAGGAGAGGGAGAGAGATGGGGGGAATGGCTGGTTGGTGGAGCAGTCAGAACACAATGGCCAGTTGGTGGAGGGATCAGAAAATACATTTATTAGGTTTGACATCTTATGTAGCCATAGTTGGTGGCATCCCAAAACAATTATTATGATAAAATCAGAGATAATAGATCACAGATCACCATAACAAATACAATAGCCATGAAAAAGTTTGAAATACTGGAATTACTCAAACGTAACAGAGACATGAAGTGAGCAAATGCTGTTGGAAAAATGGTGCTGATAACTTACCTTGACACAGGGTTGCCACAGACCTTCAATTTTTAAAAAAAATGCAGTACTGTGAAGTGTCATAGAATGAAGAGAAATGAAATGAGGTATGCCTGTGATAATTTTCCATGTCTTCCTCTTCCCAGCCCCTGGCAGCCACCAGATATACTTTTTGTCTTCCTGTGAATTTGATTCTTTTTGGACATTTTATATATATGCAATAATAAAACATATGGTCTTTTGTGTCTGACTTCTTTCATTTAGCATGTTTTAACTGTTCATTCTCATGGTAGCATGAATCAGGATTTCATTCTTTTTGTTTCTTTGGTTGAATAATATGTTATTATATAGATTGGTACATTTTGTTTGTCCAGTCTTCAGGTAATTACCATTTTGGTTGTTTCTACTTTTTGTATATTGTAAAGAATACTGGTATGAATATTCATGTATAAATTCATGGTGGACCTATGTTTTTATTTTTCTTGGTTAAATATCTAGAAATGGAATTGCTGAATTATATGGTATTTCTCTATTTAGTATTTTGAGAAACTGCCAAACTTTTTCTACAGTGGCTGCAAAATTTCGATTCCTACCAGCAATAAATGAAGGTTCCAGTTGCTCCACATGCTTGTTAAATAGTCTGGTCACTTTAATAATTATTAATAATGTGTTTGAATTGAATTCTACCACCTTCATACTTATTTTTTAATTCGTCTTACTCATTCTTTGTACCTTTATTCTTCCTTTCTCTGCTTTCTTCTGGGTTAATCAAGTATGTTTTATTCTGAAAGATTTTCTGTTTTTAGGTTTTTAGTTATACATTTATTTACTATTATTATAATAGTTACTGTGAAGATCAAACTGTATTCCTTTCTAAAATAGTGCTTATTTCATTTCCTAGCCAATTGAGAATTTCTGTACTAATTGACTGCATATGTCTCTCCTATCCTTTGTGCTTTTTTATGTCTATTATGAAACTTACAGGGTACTGTTTTTATTTCTGTGTCAGTTTGTAAACCATTATTTACTTATACTTTCTCACTTTTTCCTTGTGCTTTTCATAAATTTCTGTAGTTTTCTGACTGAAGGCTCAGTTTCCTTCAGTCAGAAGAACTCTACTATTTCTTTTATTGTAGGTTTCTTGATGGTAAATTTTTTCAACTTTTGAAAATAACTTATTTCCCCTACTTTTTTTTTTTTTAAATTAAGTGTACTCCATGCCCAGTATGTGGAGCCTGAACTCCTGACCCTGAGATCAAGACCTGAGCTGATACAAAGAGTCAGACACTTAACCAACTGAGCCATCCAGGCACCCCATTTTCCCTGCCTTTTTAATGGATAACTTAATGAATGATTTTAGAGGATTTTAGATTGGCAGTATTTTTTCCTCTTACTATGCTGAAGGTTTACGCCATTGTCTTTTTATTTCCATTGAAATGTCCTACATTGTTATCGTTGTGTCTTTGAAGTCAACCTGTCTTTTCTTCTCTGGCTGCTTTTAAGAGTTTCAATTAGTATTTTGTTTTTTAAGTAAATTTTGGGTATTTTAATAAGTTGTGAGTAAGATATGCCAAATTTTTTTTTTTATCCTGCTTAGTGGACATTGGACTTTTTGAATCTCTATTTGATGACTTCTGAAAGTTTTGAAAACTTTTTAGCCATTATTTTTCAAAGATTGCTGTTGTCTTTTCTTTTTCATCATCTCCCTTGTCTCTGATTTTCTAATTTAGACATATTTGAGACGTTCTTAGTCAAGTCTCATGTTTTATGTTGTTTTGTGTATTTCTCTTTTTTCTTTGTGTGCGCCAGGGTGGATATTTTCTACTGAGCTGTCTTCTAGTTCACTAATTCTCTCTTTAGCCATGTCAATTGTTCTGTTAAACCCATCCAGTGACTTCTTAATTTCAGATGCTGCATTTTTCAATTTCAGGATGGGCATTTGATTGTTTTTCAGATTCCATTTGTCTCTTAAAATTCTTAATCTTTTCATCTAGTTTTTAAAAATGTTATTGAACATATTAATCATAAATGTTTTTAGTTTTGATTTAAAACTTGATAAAACTTGGTGAGAATTTAACTGATTTCTTCTTACTAGCTTCTGTCTTCTTTCCTGCTTTGCTCTAAGCAATAATTGCTTGCGATTATGGAGAGTCCTGTCTTTAGTGTTTAGACTAGCTGGTTGCCTCAGTTTTCTGATATACCCAAGAAAAGTTATGATTTCTTAGGTTATCTTTCTTTTTGTCTTGTTTGGCTGGAAGCAGTGCTTTTTACAGCTTTCACTACATCATAAGCAGAAGGCAGCACTCCATCATAAGCATTTTAAAGTCCCTTTCTGATAATTTTAAAGTCTGAAACAAATGTGAGTCTCTGTTTTGACTTTTTCCCCAATTTTTGCTGATTTGTTTATGTTAATTAAAATTTATTTTTAATTTTTTTAAAGCATGCCCTGTAATGTTTATTGGATACTAGATTGGGTAAAATATTTGCAGAGGGTCTGTAGAATGTTATTTTCCTCTGAAGAGAGTTATTATTATTTTTTAACTGGCAGTTCTAATGCTATAAAGTCTTGGTTTTTGGATTTATTAGAGTTCATATATTGCTAGTTTGTCCTTACTCCTAAGGCATGGCTTTTCTGGAGTCTCAAGAGCCCAGGGTTTCTTTTCTTTTTTTAATGCTCCTCCATCTTGACAGTGCTTGCTTGCCAGCCTCCATCTCTACAGCATGACTGGGCTGCAGAAATGTCCTGTTGGCTCTTTAGTTGCCTATCAGCTGTTTTTGGATAGGTTTCTCAGCATCTTGTCCTGCATACTTGTAGGCTTTGGTATTAGTTAATGGTTTCAGGGGAATTTCCATGTAGATTTATGGGTTCTTTCTCTACACGTCTTTTTAGGGGTCATTTGTCACCCTGAGGCCCCATCTGCTTTGGCAACTGCAGCTTACAACCTCTGCCAGCTTAGTCCAGTAAGCCTACAATATTATGCTTGGGCTTTATTTTCATTATTGATTTAGAAAATCTCTTATGCAAAAGTAATATTTAAATGTGGAATTTGCTTCATAGGCTCTCAGAGAATGTAGCCCCAGAACTCCTACTTGTATTGATTCCTTTCCTGTGCCTTTAGAAAAGTTGTTTCATATGTTTTGTTTAGCCTTCATTGTTGATCTCGAGAGTGTATATTCCTAGAATTTCTTAGGCTATATTCCTCGAATTTTACTAATCAATGCACTGCTATATTCCTAGAATTTTATTAATCCTGGAATTTTACTAATGCTTAGCACAGTTCCATTAATATTGGTGGCTGTTGCAAATCTTTTCCAGGTTCCTACTGTGTTAAACAGATAAAATCAGTCTTATATAATAATTACCACAGACCATGAGAACTACAAAATTATTAACTTTACATTTATCTTTTGGAATAAAAGCGGGTATTGGGTACATTAGGAAAGATACCTGAAGGCCAGAATACAAATGGGGAATCAGTACTAACTACTAAAGCTCTTAATTAAACTTCAAATCTGACATAATTTTCTATTTTTTGAATTATAATTACTGGAAGGTTTTCATACAATTGGGACTTCTTACCGTAGTCTCCCATGTTTTTATCTCTAGGAAGATGAAGTCTTCAGTACATTCTGAAGAGGATGATTTTGTCCCAGAACTACATAGAAATGTTCACCCTCGAGAGCGGCCTGATTGGGAAGAAACACTTAGCACGATGGTAAATCAGTTTTATGCATATATATGTGTGTATAGTTTACTTCTATAAGGAGAAGGAACTGATGAATCCTTATGAACTTTTTTAGTGTTGCTTTCTTATTTTATTCAGAAAGTAGCTATTGAGCAAATAATCTATTCTAAGCAATGTTTAAACTCTGTGGGCAGAGCCCTGAACAAAACACACCAGCTTCCTGCCTTCATGCAGCTTATATTTTAATGGTTTAAGAGGAAACGGAAATAATTAAGTATATAGTATGTCAAATGATGGTAGGTCCTATTGTAGAAAATTAATGCAGAGTAGTGGAGTTACAGAGTGGTAGGATAGCATGGGAAAGAATGGTTGGTAGCTTTATAATAGAGGCCACAGAAGGTCTCGGGGGGAAGGTAAAATTTGAGCAAAGGATGTGAGGGAGCGAGTAGTGTGCTTATCTGGAAACATCATTTTAGGCATTGGAAGGACAAGTTAAAGGCTATCGCATAGGAATAAAAAGTAAGCTGGAGGAAACGCAAGTAGGACATGTGGCTGGAATTGAACAAGCCAAGGGAAAGTAGAAGGAGATGAGGCCAGAGAGTGGTTTGGGTGGATGGAGAGCAGATCATGTAGTTTCCTGTGGTACTTTATAAAGACTTTGGTTTCTTTGCTGAGTGAGATGGGAAACCATTGAAGGATTTTTGGCTGACAAGTGACATGATCTGTCTTAAAATTTTAAAGGAAGTCTCTGATTTCTGTGAATAGGCTGAAAAGGGAGGCAAAAGAAGAAATAAGACCAGTTAGAAGGCTATTATTATAGGTGAACAGTAACAGTAGCTTGAACTGGAATGGTAGATATGGTGAAAAATGGTTAGATTCTAGAGAGAGAGTTCTGCAGATAAAACCTCCTGTTTTTGCGGATTAATGGGATGTTAGAGAGTGAGCTAAAGAGATGTTAAAGATGACTACGTTTTTTGGCTTGATCAATCTGAAGAATGGAGTTACATTTACTGAAATGCTGGAAAAGCACTTTTTATTGGGGATTGGGTAGAAAAATCTTATGCAGTTTAGTTTTCCACATGATGGTTTGAGATACACATTTAATCTGTTACAACTTTTTGTGGTTTGGGTTTGTTAATAAGAATGGTGAAATTCTTTTTGTGAAGAATAACATTTTACTAAATTGTAGTAAAGTTAGTGTTTCTTAACCACCAAAATTTGAATGCAAATATTCATGTCACTGATGATCTGTAATGAGATTTTACATATTTGATTTTTGAAAATGCCTTTTCACTCATGTATTGCCAAATACGTATCCCAACCAGTTCATGAGCTTGTGATTTTAATTGAGCATGTTTGTCTCTTGGAAAGCATTTATAGAATTCTATTAGATTCTTCTCTTGATATTGACCTTTAGTATAACATTATATTACAAACATCCCGTTAAAGGTGAGGTTGAAGCTCCTCAATTGCAAAGTTAAATGGATTTTGCAGTGTGGACATTTTCTTTGTACTGATGATCTGAAAAACCTTGCTGGAACTGTAGTTTGAGTTCAGAAAATATGTTCACTGAAAATTTTTGTGGTAATGGAGATCTCTCTTCTTGCTTTAGCGTTGGGTAGCTTGGAAAATATGTATGACAGCTCGTGATTGTGATTCTAACATTGATCACAGTGTTTCTCATAAGCTATGTTTTGCTTTGCAATTTTAGGTTAGATTCATTGAGAAATAGTATCAAATATGCAGTGAAAACTTAATTATGAAAACCATTTAGTATTCATTAACAGAGATCGAAAACAGATCCAACTGAACTTTTTCTGTTTCACCCATATTTTTTACCAAAATTGGCATGAAGTATCTTAGTAGATTCCACTTGCACTGAATGGATGTTTGTTGAATTTATTTCAGAACATTGTCAGCTGTAGTTGTCCTAGGTAGACTGTGCATGGGGCTAATTCTTCAGCCACTTTAAAGTCGCATTGACTCCTTAGCAGCTTCACAGTATTGGTTACATTTGTTGACTCATCAAGAGTTAAGGGAAACCACTTGAAATCATTTGCCTCATTTTCAAATTGACTCTTGATTTTGCTCTCAATGCCCTCAAGTGTATTCAAGCCTGTACTTACTGAAAGACTATTAGGCTTAAATCAGTTTGTTTTCTCTGGATTTCTTTGCTACAGTCAAACATGATTTAATTGATTCACCATTAGCCAGTGGCTTTCCTTGCTCTGCTGACAAGTGATCTACTTGGGAATTTACTCTGGATGCAGCTTGGTTTTATTTTTGTGAAGACATTTTATTTTTGTGTGATGTTTTACGCACTTACTCCGTTTTAGAGTTTTCTCACTTTTCAGATTGTTGTTTTCCTATGAGTTGAGAATATTGTGATGAGTGCATAGTTTGGTGATGTTTGATCTATATCCTTTCTTTCAGCACAGCTGTAGTGTCAGCACATAATAAACACAGTTTTTTGCCATCTTATTTGATAACGAAACCCACATTCTCCTGTGTCTTAAAAGCATGACATTGGTAGTCCACTTATCTCTTCTTGGCTTATTTTTTATATGTTGTGTACAAATTAGTGATTTTAAGCACATGGTATGGTGATACATGGGGAACTTGCAATGCTGCTGAGTTCTAGCTTCATAGTACGGTGCATGGTTTGCTGAGCAGTATGAATTGGTGAGTGTCTCATAAGGTCTCTCTCACAGCTGCTCAGCTCTGTCACTGTAACGTGAAAGTAGCCATAGATAATACAGAAATGCGCATGGCTGTGTTCCGATAAAACTTTAGTTATGGACACATATTTGAATTTTATGTAATTTTCACATGTCATTAGATAATCATCCTTCTTTTTTTGTTTGTTCCCCCATACATTTAAAAATGTTAGTTTATGGACTATATAAAAACAAGCATTGGGCTGGGTTGGCCCAAGTTTTGGCCCCTGCCTTATATAATTGTAACTTAAGATGTAAGGCTTTCTGAAACCTTTCAGATAGAAAGATAAAATAAAATAAAAATAAAAATAGAACCAAATGTTTTGATTTTACTTCTTATAGTATGTTGTTCATATCCAGGTCTTAATACTTCATCTCATTCTAGTTAATTATGGATGTTTCTGTTTCCTTTTACTATATTGTGAGTTTTTGAGAAAGGATAAAGATAATCTTGTATTCATTTTATTGAGGGATAAAGTTTAAGAGGATATAATCATGACTCTCATACAAATATAAAATGAACACATGCCGAGGATATTTAACTAATTAACTAATGAAGGAACCAGTCAAGTGTTACAACTCTATTCAAAGGAGATTTGGTTCAAAGGAGAATTCAGAGTGCCTTACTGTTAGAGATTAATCAAGCTAAAATAGATGCAAATGGATGCAAAAGCTGGCAAAACTCTTTAGTTCCACTAGACACAATTTGCATTTCTGTGGACAGGAATTATTTGTACTATTCGTTTTCTGCAAGTTAACTTCTCTGCAGAGATGGAAAATAATCTCAGCAAAGACAAGCCCCACACCCTCTGTCAGATCAATGAATCCCTAGAGGTACTAGCATCCCACGGAAAAAATACTCAGTACTCTGGCTCACTGTGAGTGTGTGGAAACACAACTCTTTTAATGATTTTGTATTCTGAAGCTTTTCTGAATTTGTTTATTAGTTCTGACAGTGTTTTTTTTTTTTTTTTAAGACTTTATTTGGCAGAGAGAGAGACAGCGAAAGAGGAAACACAAGCAGGGAGTGGGAGAAGGAGAAGCAGGCCTTCCCTCTGAGCAGGGAGCCTGATGCCAGGCTCGATGAGGGGCTCGATGTGGGGCTTGATGCGGGGCTCGATCCCAGGACTCTGGGATCATGACCCAAGCTGAAGTCAGACGCTTAATGACTGAGCGACCCAGCTGCCCCAGTTCTGACAATATTTTGTTGGAGTCTTTAGGGTTTTGTATATAATATGTCGCCTAGAAATAGTTACAGTTTTACTTCTTCCTTTCTGATTTGTAGGCCTTTTATTTCTTTTTCTTGCTTAATTGCTCCCCGTAGGATTTCCAGTACTATTCTGAATAGACATGATGAGAGTGGGCATCCTTGTCTTGTTCCTGATCTTAGAGGAAGAGCTTTTAGCTTTTCATCATTGAGTATGATATTAGCTATGGGCTTGTCAAATAGGGCCCTTATGTTGAGGTACATTCGGATGTTGAATTTTGTCAGATGCTTTTTCTGCACCTAGTGAGATACTGATATGATTTTTATCCTTCATTTTGTTAATGTGGTATGGACATTGATTTGTGGATATTGAACCATCCTTTGATCCCTGTACGAATCACACTTGACCATGGTGTGGGATCCTTCTAATGTACTGTTGGATTCAGTTTGCTTAATATTTTGTTGAGGATTTTGCTTCTATGTTCATCAGAGATGTTGTTCCATAAATTACTTTTTAAGTATGTATTTATTAGAGTGTGTGTGTGTGGGTGGGGGAGGGCAAAGGGAGAAGGTGAGAGAGAATCTCAAGTGAACTCACACTGAGTGAGGAGCAGGTCCTGAGATCATGACCTGAGATCATGACCTGAGCTGAAACGATGCTTAACCAACTGAGCCATTCAGGTGCCCCTTGTAATTTACTTTTCTTGTAGTGTCCTTGTCTGCTTTTGATATCAAGATAATGCTGGCCTTTTATAATCAGTATGGGAGTGTTCTGTCTTATATTTTGGAATAATTTAAGAAGGGTTGGTATTAATTCGTCCTTAAATGTTTGGTAGAATGCAGTAGTGAAGCTGTCTGATCCTGAATTTTTGTTTGTTGGGAGGTTTTTGATTACTGGTTCACTTTCCTTACTGATAATTGATCTGTTCTAAATCACTTTAAAATTTAAACAATAAACCCTCCAGTAGCACCCTATCCTTTTGTGATTTATGGTTTATTTATTACTCTTAATAAATGTATAACTAAATATAATATAAGCATTATAAAAAATCTAATAAAAAACTATAGTTTTTCTTAATTATTAAGTGAAATATTTATTTGCAATTATTTATCAGTGAAATCATTTAGTGAAAAAAGTTAGGATCTTAAACAGATAAGATTAAAAAACCTGAAGAGAGAATCTTTAACTAGTTCTGAATATTTTAATCACTTTACATCATACTCCTTAATGTTTTATTGTGTATTTTATTTTTAGTATTGATTATATCAGTATTCTCAGAATGGATCCTGTTAATTCTCAGGGTTTTTTGTTTTGTTTTGTTTTGTTTTTGGAACAGTTTCTCACTTGAGGGTTTTTTTTTTTCCCCCATTAAAATTAGCATGTTCAAGGCTTATGGCTAAAGCAGGTCATATTGTATCTAGTAAAGAAGTTGTTACTAATAAAATAAAATCAGTGGCCCTTGGTGAAAGTGCTCTTGGATGCTAACAACTAGAGTTCTGAAAATTAAAACAGGTTACAAATGTTGAATTTCCAAAATATCAAAAATTTTACAAAGGAAGATAACAAGTTAATGCTCAATGTTATTAACATGTGTGTGTGCCTCCACACATGCCTTCCCCTTTCCGTTTCTTAAACACACGTGTGTACTTGGCTCACGTGCATACACGTGTGCTCTCTCCCATAGCCACATACTTTCTCACACACATGTAATCACAGCCACAGTGTTCCTGTAGGGTTGGCTGGCTCTTTTCCTCTGCCTCTCTTCTTCCCAGCTGCTAAATGCAGGCATACCTCTGGGGTCTGTATTTTGTTTCTTTATGCTTGTTTCTTCCACTTCTTTACTGTACCTGCAGATTGGACCATCATCTCTCTACCGACGACTTCCAAGTGGGTATCTCTAGCTCTGTAAAAATTCATTCCCCACTGGAAGGTCCTGTAGAAACTGTGACCTATAGAGGTTCACTAAATCTCAGCTTTCCTCCTCCCAGAAATGAGTTTCTTCCTTTCAACTTGACGGTTTATGTTAATAATACTAACTTCGTTCCAGTCACTCAAGTTCAGAATCCTTGCATTTGTTGTAAATCGTTTTGCTCCAGTCACATGGCCTCCTCACTCTTTCTCAAATATGCCAAGTATTCTCTCACTGCAGGGCCTTTGTATCTGTGTTTTCTCCTGGAAAGTGCCTTCCCTAGGTGATCTGCAAAGCTTGCCCGGCTCCTCCCTTCTGGTCTCTTCAAATGTTCCAGTAAAGTTCTGCCTTTACTCACCCTCTTAGAAGAAAGCCCGGCCATCCTCTCTGCCTTTTTTACTGGCTTTCATTTTCTCCATAGTAAATGTAAACTGTGTCATTATTATCTTTCTTTTCCATTAGATTATAAGCTCCTTGAGTACAGGGACTTTGTCACTTCTGTTTACTGTTTCATCCCCTGTGTCTGGCATAATAAATTCTTAGTAAATATGTTTTTGAATGAATGAAATTGTCATTCTCTGGACAAGTAGAACCATTGAATTTTCCTGCTTTATTATCTCATTTGTTAGATGTTAATATGAATTTTCTTCTTTCTTTTCTTTTTCTATTCTCTCTCTTTTTTTTTCTCTTCTCTCCTTTTTTTTAAGATAAAAGTGAGACCATTGGTACATTTTTCTTAGACTTTTCAAAAGTACCCTTTGTATAGGACCATTTCCCCCATCTGTTGCCTACTTTCTAAAGAGGAACGAGGATTGATTAAAACAGCTGGATTATTTCTTCCTGAATAATCTTGAGGAAGAGGTAAATTTTGGAGGAGGTGTGTATTTTGTTTATTGCTCCTTTATTAATAGTTGTCCACTCTGTTTGGTACTTAGACTGGTTCCTTTTACCCATTGAGCTGTAAAAAAAACCTGCAGTTTGAATAAAAGAAATAAGAAGTCTTTGCAAATGTTCTTTAAATGAATGTCTAGCTCTCTTGCTACTGCATGATATTTAACAACGCATTTTTGACTGTTGGGTGAATTTTACTTATAACTCAGAGAAACTGAAAATGTTTATCATGTCCCAGTCTTCAAAAACTGAATGTTTTGTTTAGTTTTGCTTTCTGAATAATCACAAATGCAACCATTGATTAATATGCAAAGCCCAGGTTTTGAATTCCTGCCAGATATATTCAGAACTCTTCAATAAGCAACTCCAAGCCCATCGCATTCCATGGTGCATCCTTTTCTGGCCGAAGATTGTGGGAATTCTCTGGCATGAATCAAGTGGCATTAATTATTGAAGATAATTAACATACTGCTGAGAGTTCTGAGATATGTATTAGGTGAGCCATAGGAAATTGTTAGTTTTATAGGTTAAACAAGCTCAAAATTGGCAGTTTTATAAGGTTAAGCCTAAAATCTTTTGAACTGTTGAACTGACTCAAACTGGGTATTTTGTTGTTAATTATTAAACTGAAAACTACTGTTGACAGCACAGGTTTGACCTGCGCAGATCCACTTATATGTGCATTTTCTTGAATACAGTATGGTACTGTAAATATATCTTCTCTTCCCTGTGATTTTCTTTTTAATGTATTTTCCCCTAGCTTCATTTATTGTAAGAATACAGTATATAACACATACAACATGCATAATGTGTGTTAATTGACAATTTGTGTTATCGTTAAAGATTCTGGTCAGTAGTAGACTATTAGTAGTTAAATTTTTGGGGTGTCAGAAGTTATACGCCATTTTTAAGTGTACAAGGGGTCAGTGTCCTTTAATCCTGTGTTAAGGGTCAATTGTACATTCCAAATATTGTGCTACTTAAGGCATTAAGTGATCTGGATATTACTTTTACTGAAACAATTTATTAGATAGCTTTTCGAAAATTTTTTTAACTTAGGAAACACTCAGGGAGAAAGTACATAAAACATAAAATTGGAAGAGTAATGATTCTTAACAGATCTCAACTGGAGTATCATGGATAGCCTAGAATCTTGCTGTTTTTTTCTTTAATAGAAGTTTCCCAGTGAAGTGTCTCCCACATTTGTGGTTCTTTCTTCCCTTCTGCTATTCATTTGTTCATACCCTGACTTATTTCAGAAAGAGCTATAATACATATTTAAATATTACATGCAAATTTTTATTAGTAGATCTGGTGTACAAAATTCAAATGTAGAAACATACAAGTATCAGTTTCTAGCAGTACTGAAGACTAGCAATAATTTACCTGAATAAAGTCCTTATAAAGGTAATAGTATACTGTTTTTAGATTTTCCTATATCATTTTAGTGATATTGTTCAACATAATATATGATAGATTAAACAGATTTAGCTTTTCTGTGGTATTGGGATAATTATTATTACTTTTCCCCTTATTGTCTTTTGTTCCTTTGTAAGAAAGGGAATAATACTTAGATCAATTAAAATTTAATAGCTTCTATAAACATGTTTCACTTCAGAGATTTGTTCCATGTGTGTCTTATGGTGAAACTATGGTTGAGTATGGACACTGGCAGTTTCATTTGCCTTTCTTGACAGAATGGATTTCATATTCAAATCTTGATTTTTCAGTTATGTATATGGTAATGCATATGTATCTGTATAAATCATCCTTGGCTTATGATGGGGTGACGTCCTGATAAGCCAATTGTATGTTGAAAATACTTTAAGTTGAAAATGCATTTTTGTTGAAAATGCATTTGATACTTCTAACCTACTAAATGTTATAGCTTAGCCTAGTCTATCTTAAACATGCTCAGAATACTTACATTAGCCTATAGTTGGGCAAAATTATTTACCACAAAGCCTTTTTTATAATAAAGTGTTGGATATCTCAGTGGATTTATTGTATGGCATTTTACTGAAAGTGAAATACGGAATGGTTTTATGGGTGCAGAATCATTGCTTTTCCACACAGTCCCGTTGTTGGCTACGAGTGGTGGCTCACTGCTGCTGCCCGCATCACTAGAAAGTATGGTACTGTATATTGCAAGTGCAGGAAAAAGTAAAAATTCAAAACTTAAGAGTATAGTTCCTATTGAATGATCATTGCTTTGTACCATTGTAAAGTCAAAAAGTCATTACGTAAAACCATCTCAAGTCAGTGACTATCTGTATATGTATACAGTTCTACCAACGTAGAGATAGCTCCTGTGATTTTTTTTTCCTATTTAAGAGACCAAATATTTTTCCCTTTACTACTATATTTAAGCAGAAGTGCTATTTTTCATCATCATTATGAAAAAACATTATTTATAACCTTAATCTAAAGCTGTTGTGCCCTCCCTCAAATTCTGAATACAAATAATAAAAAAATATAATAAATAATATTTGAGTCTGTCAAAGGAAGAAAGTGAAGAGTGGCAAAAAGTTACCATTTTTTCCCCCTGAGTTATTTTTACATGCTTTTTCCTAGCTTTGTACGTAAAGAAGATTTTGATCTAGGCTTCCTTTCCCTTCACATATGTTGTATTGGGATTTTTTGTTCCTCGAAGAAAGGGACGTTCTAGGGCCATTTTGATAATAGTATATTCTGTGCTGATTGCATTTTGATGTCCTTTGTGAATGCTTATTTGGTGATATTGTTGATTTTCTGTAACAATTTCATATCTACCTTTGTGGCTCTTAAGTTAACTACTCATTTTGAATAGTTTGCCTTTATGCCCAGTATAGATTTAGTATTACCGTCTTGCTTATTCAGCTGATTAGGAATGTGCATGCATGTGTATGTAGCTTTGCGTAAATTTTTTCTGCCTTGTGAAAATGAGATTTTTATATAAAATCATTTATATTTCAAATTACTAGAATTATATATAAATACAGTGATAGCTTCATCATTTAGTAATTAATATCGTGAAGCTGGGTTTGAGATTTCCTGCCCTTCTCTGTTGTTCTCTATTGCAGGAGGTGAATCCCTGCAAATATATTTCCTAGGCTCTCTTACCAGCAGGCTTCTGGGTGGGCTTGGCCAGTGGGAGGCACTGGTAGAAGATTGGAGGGCAGGAAAAGGGGAGAAGACCAGTTACTTCTCCTTCTTTTTCTGCTTTGAGATGTTTCTCCACCGTGGTTCTAGCTCCTACCACATTAACTCATGATCAACTCATGATCTTAGCTCAGTGCTAAAAAAATCCATTTTATTACTTGAACATGGGTATATCTCATTATAACTGTGTTTTTACTCTTGTTCTTTCCTAAATTGCCTGTAAATATGAGTACCTAGTTTTGCCTATTGGAATTATATTGAGTATCTAATCTCATTTAATTATGAGTTGTTATGCATTTGCATATGGTTGCTATAAGGTAGGTAATGTGCAGAGGTGGAAGAAGATAGCTAGCTTGCTTGCTTTTTCTCTTCCCCTCTCTCTTTTTCTCAGTAAAGCTCTCTTCCTTTATAGAAACAAGACATGCTTATATAGAAAATACAGAAGAGTGAGAAAAAAAAGAACCACTCACCCATAATCCCACTTCCCACACTGGTGGGATCGTTTTGGTGTATTTCCTTCGTGTCTTCTTACAATGCAGAAGAGTTTCTAACTTAACACCCATATAAACATGATTTTCTTCTATAAATTTCTCCAAATTGTTACTTTCAGAGAATATTGCTCTGTTAATATATTCTCTTTCCCCCATCATGTCTGGAAATGTAATTTTATACTTATAAACAGTATATAGTTTTGTATCTTTTTCTTATATATGTATTCTGCCTTATTATTAAGGTGTGGCAGTGAAGGGAAAAATGGCTCTTGCCCATTGTGCATTATGGAAGGTGTCATAGGTAAAAGGGTTTTCTGGTTCACTGGAAGGAAGAGATCTGACTTATCTGACAGGTGTCCCTGTGAAAGGGGAATAAAAAATATTGCCATGGAGAGGGAAAAGAAGTTTTTCCTCTTTGTAGGAGAAATGAGTGAGGGTCTTTTTTTTTTTTTTTTTAAAGATTTTATTTATTTGAGAGAGAGAGAGTGTGAGCACAAGTTGGCAGGGGGCAGTAGGGGCAGAGGAAGAGGGAAAAACAGATTCCGTTCTGAGCAGGGAGCCTGACTCGGGGCTCAGTCCCAGAACTCTGAGATCATGACCTGAGCACAGAACCCTGAGACAATGGCCTGAGCCAAAGGCAGATGCTTAATGGACTGAACCAGCCAGGTGCCCCAAATGAGGGTCTTGAGAGCTGCAAAATGAGTATGGAACTGTTTGTGGCGTGCACATTGAAGTATGGGTTGCAAGGGAGAAAGGAGAGAAGGCTGTGAATACTGAGATTGGTGTACCTCCCACTGGCTACCAACTCCACCTGCAGAAACCACTTTCTTCCCAGGGCTTGGCCCCAGGAGTCTTGGGAGAGTACTGAAGTCAGCGCATTCAGTGGAGACTGGGAGTGCTGGAAAGCAGAAGCTCCTGGGGCTTTGCATCACAGTCCTGGGAAAAGTGAGGGAGAGTTTTGTTCATTTTTTTAAAAGATTTTATTTATCTATTTGAGACAGAGATAGTGTGCCAGCTGAGGGGAGGGACAGAGGGAGATTATTAGTATTATTAGTATTTGTTTTTTAGTATTAGTATTTGTTATTAATATTATTATAATAGTATAATATTAAACATTATTAGTATTCATTTTTTATTGCTGTGTGAGAAATTGCCACATTATTACTATTTGTTTTTATTGCTATGTGAGAAATCATCCCAAATATAGAGACTTAAAACAATATTAATTTGTTGGACAGTTCTGTAGGTCACAAGTTTGGGCAGGCTGAACTGGGTTTTCTGCTCAGGGTCTTAAAAGGCAGAAACCGGGGTGTTGGCTGGGTTGGGCGCTCATCTCAAGAGTGAAGAATCTGCTTCCTACCTCATTTAGGTTGTGGGCGGAGTTCTAGTTTCTAGGTCTGAGGTCCTAGTGTCCTTCCTGCCAGTGGGGGCTGTTTTTGTGATTAGATTAGGCCCATCCAGATAATTATTTTAAGATCAACTCACCCGGGACTTGGATTACATCCAAAAAAATCTCTTCCCATCATTCCCTAGCTTCGTGTTTGAATGACCAGGAGGTAGGAATCTTGGCAGGAGTTTGGGGGGAGGGGAGGGTGCCTTCTTTAGACCGTTGCTTACCATAGTATTGCATAGTTTTTCTCTGTTATATATGCTTCATGATATAGTTAACTCCTGGGATAACCTTACCTGATGGAAATTACAAATATTCCAGGAGATTTAAAACCAGTAATACTTTATAAAACTAGAAATGTTTTTATGGTTGCCTGGGACAAAATTTATGTGTATCATGTGTTGTAATTGGTGTTAAATGAAAACTCTTAACAAAGAAATTTAAGGACTAAATAATACCCTATAATATAGGAGGTATTATTTGATGTTTTGTTAATTATTAGGACCTCAAATTTGCTTTATATTTTTCACTTCAATGAATATCTTTATGATGAATTTTGCCTTTTCTTTTTACTATTGTCTTATGAGGAACTAACTTATCTAAAGAATATGAAGATCCCACATTACTTATTAGGAGTTTCATTAATTCGTATTCTAAGCAGCAATGTTATCTTTTGTGCCATATCTTTTCAGTCTTAAAAATTTTTAGTCTTTCATATTTTGAGAGAATAAAAGTTGTTTCTCATAATTTTTCATTTAAAAAATCAATTGTCTTTGAACTTTTTTTCTTCCATATGCCTATATTAAGTGTTTTTTGTTTTGTAATAAAAATTCGGTTTACTTGCTATGACTAATGCAGTGTGGCATGTTGTTTCTTCATTGGTTTCAGTTTCCTCTCCAATGGAATGGCTGAATGAGATTTCTTTTAGTCCTCTGATTTTATGTTAAACACCTTTTCATACCCTATTTTTTTCCCCCTAAGTTAAAAATCTGTAATACCTGTTAGCATTCTGCTGGTATCTGTTAAGATGGATTTTCTAGACTTCGGGAGAAGATAGTCACACTCATGGATTTAACAAAAGGGGTGGGCATTGCGTTGGGGCTGACTTTAGAAGTAGCTAGGTTTATGCTTCTAGATCGGGACACTGTGTGTTACACTAAATCACTTCAGTTACTCAGTCATGGGAGAGCTTTACTTGGATTTGGGATCAGGATAACAGGCATTTGAAAGATTCTTTGAAGATCTGTAACAGTGGCAGGGGTGGTGGAATATTTTTCTGGGTTAGGGAGCAGTAAAGCAGAGAGGATAAAACATTGCCAGTTCCTATTTTTGTATGTTTTTAGGATCAAATAATGTTTTCCTGAAATGGATGAACTGTTCCCTTATGTGGTTTAACTGGTTCAGATTAAGGAGAAACAAATACTGACTGTCCTTGTTATGGATGCCACATCTTTTCAGACTGCCCTAGCTTGTTGCCAGTGAAGATATACTTTGGCTTATAGTTAGCTTGTGGTCAGGTACAGGCTTTAGATCTTGTTACATGAATTCTTGTTAAATAGAGCATGCACCGCCCCCCGCCATCATACTTAGGAAATTGAGTTTTGAAAATAATTTTGGGGCTTTAATTTTTGTCCTTGATGAACTCTAAAGTAATTTTAGTTTGTCTTTGCAGTGTGTTAAAATAAAATCTCTTCAACTTCTGTCACTCAGAGTGTTCATATTCCTTCTAGTTTTCTTCTGTCTATATATTTGATAAATATGTCATATGTTTTCATTTATCTTTTATAAAAATTTTGAGAAATCTAGGAATAAAAGAGTCCTATATCTGCTGCCTCCTTCCTGTCGCATAGGGATTTGCCATATAATTGACATTTAACATTTTTTGAGTTTTGAATCAGCTCCAAATGTCTAACTGTGTTAATATTGAATTACCATTTTAAAATTCTATCCACGGGTATATCACAGAAGACTCGGCTATATGCTGGCTATAGTTAAGTTTCAGTGTACTTTTTTTTTTTTAAAAGATTTTATTTATTTATTTGACAGACAGAGATCACAAGTAGGCAGAGAGGCAGGCAGAGAGAGAGAGGGAAACAGGCTTCCTGCTGGGCAGAGATCCCAGGACCCTGGGAGCATAACCTGAGCCGAAGGCAGAGCCTTTAACCCACTGAGCCACCCAGGTGCCCCTCAGTGTACCTTCTGCATTTGCCTATTCCATCATTCTAGCAGCCTTAGTCAAACCCCCCCCCCCCACCAAAAAAAACGAAATGATAAGGGCTTCTATGTAACTTCTTTGATTTATGTTTGTATCTCTTATGCTGAAAAACCTTAGTTTTTAATGACATTAGCAATTACTTATATGCTTTCATCTTCTACTTTTAATAGTTTCCAAATAATAATGCAAGTATTAGTGAAATGTTGTTCCCTTTATCTCTAGGAGGATATATCCTATTTGAGGTCTGTTGCTTTGCATTACTACCATTTGAAGTAATTATAATAATAGATTTTCTGTTATTAAACCATTCTTGTATTCCTGAAATAAATTCAAACCCAAAACATTGGGTTTCTTTCCAGGTGTTAAACCAGTCTTGCATTCCTGGGATCTGCCTCATTATGGTGTTTTCTTTTTTTTCTTTTTAATCTATTATTGGTCTCCTTTTCCTAAATTTAAAAAAAATATTTTATTTATTTATTTGAGAGAGATAGATCACAAGTAGGCAGAGATGCAGGCAAAGAGAGAGGGGGGGGGAAGCAGACTCCCCGCCGAGCAGAGAGCCCGATACAGGCCTCGATCCCAAGACCCTGGGATCATGACCTGACCCCAAGGCAGATGCTTAATGCCTGAGCCACCCAGGTGCCCCTCATTTAACGAACTTTTTATAGTCTATTTACAATTATTGTTTTACACTTCAAGCAGAATGTAGAAACTTTGCCACCATGTAGGTCCCTTTATCTTTCTCCATTAATATTACAGTTTTTATAAGCATTACATCTGCATTCATTGATCAGTATTGCAATTTTTGCTTTCAACTGGCATGTATATTTTAAAGAACTTAAGAGGAGATTAACAATCTCTTACATTTACCTACTCATTTATTATTTCTATTGCTCTTCCTTTGTATGAGAAGACCCATATTTTACTCTGATACCACTTTTCCTTCTACAGGAAGAGTTTTCTTTGGCATTTCTTTTAGAGCCCCTCTACTGGTAACAGATTCTCTTAATTTTTAAAAATCTGACTATGACCTTATTTTTATGTCCTTTCTGAAGGATATTTTCATTTGATGTAGTTTTCTGTGTTGAGAGTTCTTTCAGCATTTTATAAATGTTGTTCCACTGTCTTTTGGTCTTCTTGGTTTCTAATGAGAAATCCAGCCATTTCAATTCTTATTACTTTATATGTAATAGATCTTTTTTTCTCTGGTAGCTCTCAGGATACTTCTTTTATATTGGTTGTAAACAGCTTGATTATGTGTTGTTTTGTGGTTTTCTTTTTTTTTTTTTAATTTTTGCTGATCTTGAATCTGTAAACATGTATCCTTCAACATATTTGTTATATTTTCATGAAGGAGAGTTATTAGTTCAAATAGGTTTTTTCTTTTCTGTAACAGTGTTTCTTCTCAGTAGGTATCTATGGGTCTGTTCATATTTTTCAGTCTTTTAAAACATTTTAAATATATGCTCCTCAGAGCATAGTTTCTTTTTGTCTGTTAGGTTCCACTGACTCTTTTCCTCTCTTATTTCCATTCTGCTCTTGAGTCAAGTCAGAGTTTTTTATTTTAGATATTACATTTTTCAGTTTTGAAATTTTTATTTGATCTTTTAGTGTCGTTTACGGTTTTCCTCGAGGAATTTTTGTCTTTCCGTTGGTTTCGATATCTAATGCAGCGTGTTTATTCTCTATATGTTCCAGCATCTGTTTCATTTCACAGTTGGCATTTCTTGATTGTCTTTTCCCTTGGGAATTGCCCATATTTTACTGGTTTTGGTGTATCTAGTAATTTTGGATTACATCAGGGACATTTTGAATGTTGTTTTGTGAGACTGGCTCCACTAACATCATCTAGAGAATGTTGACTTTTTTTTTGGTCCTGTCAGGCATCAGCCTAGTTGGGTTCAGATTGAACTTTCTTTCTGGACTTCCTTAGGTGGTAGTTTTAGCATCAGTTCAGTTTTACAGCCTTTGCTACATCTTATTTTTCTTAGGGATTTTACACACAGTGCTCTGAAAGGATGCTTTTCCTGGTTTCTCGGACTGGAAGGGTGGCGTTCTCTGAGTTTTAGTCTCTGGTATTGCACATATTTTTTCCCGACTGGGCTACTGGTAGGTCTAAGTAGTGAGGAAAAAAATTAAAAAATAGGAAATTATCTCTATAATCTTTATATAACAGGGTCCTTTTTAAATTGTTTTTCTATTCAGAAGAATGGGTTTTCACTTAGGATCTTATGTGCCCATGCTACAGCTGAAATGGTGTCAGGTCTGTTCTTGGGCCAGTTTGGAAGAGATCAATGAGGGAAAAAAAAATCTCTTGGCTCTTTCCCCCACATTCAAGGGGCAGTTTTCAAGTCCTTTGGCTAGAAAGTTGGATTGCCCTGAGAGTTTTGCTGACCCTACCTGTTACTTACATCTTGATTCAGCCTGTCCTTGGGTCAATCCAGGAGGTAACAGAGTGGGGGAAAACAAGGAGCACACTGCCACTGTATTAATCACTCTTCAACTTTCGAGTGTGCTTCCAAATCTACCTGCCTCGTTAAATTTTCTAGAGCTCTAAAGTAGTTGCATGTTTATATTTTATCTCATTTTGTTATCTCCAGAATTTTTATTATAAAGAGTGGAAGAGGCTGGAAACTTCATATTCTTTTTTTGAAATAAATTTTGTTGGATATAGAATTCTGTGTTGACACTTATTTAAAAAAGCAACTAAAAGTGCTTAGTCCAAATGTTCTGCTTTTATTCTATTTATTCCTGTGAATGTAATGTATATTCTTTTTTTTCCCCTTTGACAGCTATTAAGATTTTCTCTTTATCAGTGCTTTTTAGCCATCTGATTGTGATAGGCCCTGTGTGATTTCCTAAGTGTTTATCAGACTTTGTATTTATGAAGTTTTCTGGATCAGTGTGTTCATAATCATCATAAAATTTGTAAATTTTTGATCAGTTTTTCAAATGTTTTTTCTATTCCTCTTCTTCTTAATCCCCCTCTTACCATCCCCAGAGGGCATTTTCCTCTCCCTTTTTTTTTTTTTTTTGCCTTCAGTGACATGTACGGTTTTGGTTTTTTCCAGTTACATGTATGTTAAATGGCTTTATGTTGTTGCATATGTCAGTGAGACTTTTTTTAATGGTCTTTTTCTTTCACACACAAAAACTAAAAAACAAACAATTTTTTGTGCGTTGTTTTCTTGCTGCTTCTTAAGTTCACTGGTCTTTTCTTCTGCTGTGTGTCTGTGTGCTATAACCCTTTTTAAGTCAATATATGAATAATTTACAGAATAAATGAAAACCAACTTTATTAGAAATTTTAATGGGAATTTAAGCACAGCAAACTTCTTTATGTCAGGTAAATTTTGGTACACAGATTTTGTAAAAATCGAGAGAATATTGTTACATACTATTTTAGCAAATTAAGATGATCTAAGTTGTTGCAAAATATTGTGTGATAAAGTCTTTTCAGTTGAATGAATGACTAGTGGAAAATATTTTCATTTTGTCGTTAAATATATTGTTTATCATAATTTTTAAGTTGTACAGTATTCATCTAGGATATTATCAACCTGAATTGTCATTTACATGATCAATTTCACCGCATTTTTTTTAAGAGTCTAGAGTTAGAGTTTATCCCTTACCCCTGCATCCCAAACGGCCAATCTGTTCTCTGTATCTATGAGTTTGGTTTTTTTTGTTTGTTTGTTTTTGTTTTTTGAGTTTGTTTTGTTTTTTAGATTTCACGTATAAGTGAGATCATTTGTATTTGTCTTTCTCTTTCTGACTTATTTCACTTAATATAATGCCCATCAAGATCCATCCATGTTGTTGCCAATGGAAGGATTTCATTCTTTTTTATGGTTGAATAGTATTATATTATATATACATCCTTGCGAATCTCCTCTTAAGTCATTTTAACTTCTCATCCTGTATTTTCTTCCCTATTGCACTCTGTAGCATTGGCTATAATAACTCAGTTTTTCTGTTACAAACCATAGGTAATATATTGTAAATTTTTTTTTACGATAGATAATTGGATTTGCTGTTTATTTTGTGTAGAATATGAAGACCCTTCTCATCCTCAGTTTGTTTTTAAAATCGTGCAGCTGAAGTGTGTCACTAGAATTAAAAAATCATATCTGAAAACTGTGGCAGACAAAAGAGTAAGCTAGAAACAGATGTCACCTGTATTTTGGTGTGAGAAATGCATGTTGTGATCTTCTAATTATGTTCATATTGCCATTTTAACTTTTATTAATCACCGTAACCAAGGTTATTTTTTCCAGTTCCCTGGGGGAGATTTTAGTTTTTGTTGAGGCAGATAATATAGCAGCTGATTTTAAAACTTGATTATAAGAGTATAATAATTCATATTTCACAGAAAATTTTTTCTTATGCAGTTAAGTATTTGAATTAGATGAATATTTTTTCCTTATTCTTAGTAAATCAAGACTCAAGTAAGTTATAGTTTTAAGAAGAGATTATTAGTATGTATTGCTGTTGGTACAGGCAGCAGAACCATTAAAATTATAATCTGCTTTTTAAAACCTATTTATACTAAGGGAATAGTCCTAAATCTTTTGTTTTTATTTTTTTAAGGCGAGAGGAGCTGATGTTCCAGAGATCCCTGGAGATCTTAGTCTTAAGACATGTGGCAGTACAGCCAGTATGAAGGTTAAACATGTGAAAAAGTAAGTGGAATTGTACCATGGGTTTTAAGTGAATTTTTAAAATGGGAATCAGTTTTCTAGTTCTCTTAAAACTTTTCTTTAGATTTCTTACTAAATATGCTTTTACTGTCCATACATTATACTGTAAGCCTAAATTATGACTTAACAATTAGTGGAATAGATCTGAAGATTATCTGCTTGTCTAAAAATATACTTTAATTTTGTTCTTGTGACAACTTTATGTCATTGGCTGTTAGAGTGTGTTTGTTCAACAGGAGCAATCCAAGTGTGTCTGTCTTGGTGCCCTTAATACATGCTCTCACTCATTTAGAAAAATCAGCCTGTTGTTTGAGTTATGGGATTGCTATATCTCAGCTCTGCCTTTGAGAAAACCTGAATTGGATGCTAGTAGTTGATTCCTATATAAAATATCTGAAGGTATTCCATTTCAGTTTCCAACAGAAAAACCATTCCATACTTTTCAACTGAAGCCTTAATTACCCCACCCCCCACCATCCCATTAAGTTGGTATTAAAAAACAAAACCAGAAAAGCCATCTTTTCACCTGGCAGAGGGTTAGGCAGCTATGTTTTCATTGTAAATAGAGAAAGACAAAGATAAAAATATTCATTCTGCATCCAGACCCACTAATCCAGGACTGATGGGCTGCGACAACATTCACAGGTAAAATCTGGTTTTATTTTTTGTTGGGAATGCTGCTTCTGATTCGCAGTTGGCTCTTCACAGTTTTCGTAACATTCACTGAAATTTTCTATGGGCCTTGCCTTGAGTCAAGGATAGGAGAGTGTAGTGATGCTTTTTATTTTTATTTATTTTTTTAATTCATTTTGGTTTTGACCTGCGCTCTAAATGTAATTTTCATTTGATTCACTGTATTTCTGGAAAACTTTGCGTGGATATATGTGTGCTCATGCGCATGTGCTTATTAAATAGTTTTGCTTGCATGAGCTCTCCGACCCATTTTATTTTTTCCTTAGGCTTAGTAATTTTGACTGTTCCAGTATCTTGCATCTCACTTAGTTATTTCATGTACTTCAGGTTACCCTTCACTAAAGGTCACTTTCCGAAGATGGCTGAATGTGCACATTTCCATTATGAGAACGTTGAGTTTGGCAGCATACAGGTATATTTGAAATATTTCCTACATACTGGATTAAGATATATCTATATCTCTGTTCTTTTCTGTATATCTTTCTCTTAAATCTATGTATCTGTGAGGTAACACTTAGAAGTAGTTTTTTTTCTGTTGATGTCTTGTTGGTGGATGTGAAAACTTTTATTTTTTTCTGTTGACTAATACTTGATGTGTGATGACTCCTAATTCAAGGGGAAATAGTATAATAGGATCAGTATAAACCTCAGCATTTCTATTAGATTCCTAGACAAAGTTTGCTATTGTTTTCTAGCATGAAGCATTCTAGTTGTTACCTGACTCTTAGGTGGGGTCAGAGTCATGATGGTTAAATCAGAGTGAAGTGGTGTAGCATGGGGGAGATGTACTAATGGAGGTTTTCTCAATATTTTTTCTTATTGTGAGGTATAGTATGTGTATAAATATATGTATGTTTATAAAATATATACATATATATATTATTATACATACATGTGTACATTTTAAACCCCAGGGTAAGAGATAGAAATTTCCTGGGTGTCCTTCCTCTGTTGCATTTGCCTTCTCTACCCTAAAGATTACTTATACCATGACTTTTATAGTATTCATTCTAATTTTTTATAGTTTTACTATCTATATCCCTATTCAATATGTTGTTTAGTTTGCCTGTTCTTGAACTTAAATAATTGGAATTATTCTAGTCCATTCAGCAAATACTTACTGAATACTAAATTATACCTATACTAAGTAGTATATTATACCAGGCACTGTTGTAGGTGCTTTGGTTGTATTAGTGAGCAACAACCACAACCAAAACCAAAGATGCATTCTTAAAGAACACAGAGGATGGCCAAGAAGATAAGATCTGTGGTAAAAAGGTAGGACGTGATAAGAAGGACCAGGGGTGCTGTGGGTAGGTTGAACTCTCAAACCTGGGTAGGCTTCATTGCTGTGTGTATTCTTTCTTCTTTCATTCAGCATCGTGAAACTGGTCCCTGTAGATGTCTGCACTTATAGTTGGTTCAGTTTGTTACTATATGTTAATCTACAGTGAACATATGACACAAGTAATTTATCCATTCTTTTTTTGTTTGTTGGAAATTGGGTCATCAGTTTTGGCCTTTTGGAACACTATTATATACATAGCCTGGTGCATATACGCAGGCGTGTCTCATGGTGTATACCTAGGAGTAGAATTTCAAGGTGATAGCAGATCCACATGTCCAGCTTTACTGAGTAAAGCCAAACTATTTTTTAAAATGATTTACAAATTTATACTTCCCTAAACAGTAAATGAGAGTTGCTGTTCTTCATCCTTGCCAACTTTTGGTTGTTTGATACTTGTTAATTTTTACCCATCTGATGGAGATGTAAGTCTCTCTCACTGTATTTTAATTTTCAATCTCTTGATTTTTAATGCAGTTGAACATCTTTTCAAATGTTGGGCACTTGAGATTTCTGTTTTAAATCTAGATCAGGTCTTTTGCTCATTTTGTTTTATAGATTTGCTTGTATTTTTCTTACTCATTCGTGGGACTGCTTTACATATTTTAGATGTTCTTTCATGTTGCGTCTAGTCCTGTATTGTTTTTGTATCTCTCACATTGCGGCATGTTGCTACACTCACTTTATGCTGCTCTCATTGTACAGGCTTCATTTATTTTGTTCTTTATTTTATGTATTTTGTGTGGTTCTATGTATGCAAAAACCTAGCTTGTAGTTTTTTTTTTTTTTTTAAGATTTTATTTATTTATTTGATATAGGAAGAGAGAGGGGGAGAGAGAGCAGGCACAAGCAGGGGGAGTGGCAGGCAGGGGAGAAGCAGGCTTCCCGCTGAGCAAGGAATCCAATGTGGGGCTCCATCCCTGGGATCATGACCTGAGCCTAAGGCAGATGCTTAACCCACTGAGCTACCCTGGTGCCCCTAGCTTGTAGTTTTTCTGTCATATTTAAGGATTTGCTCCCCTTCTCTGAAGTTATGAAATTGTCTTTTTTTTTTTCCCGTTAAGTTTCATAGCTTTGACTTGAACATTGAGGTTACTTGGAATTCATATTTATAGTGTGAAAAAGAGTGATACTAAAAACCCCGAGTATAATAACTGGTCAGAATGGATGTTAACCGTAGCACTGGAGCTGAGTGCTAATGACCTTCTCCTGTGTGATGCCTTGCCCTTGTAATTGTATGGATCATTGGTGGTCGACTATTTCAGTATTTTCTCTGGTACCCACCAGTCTTTTTTGAAAGGAGTCTAGGGGCATCTGGTTAAGCGTCTGCCTGCAGCTCAGGTCATGATCCCAGGGTCCTGAGATTAAGCCCTACATCGGGCTCCCTGCTCAGTGGGGAGCCTGCTTCTCCCTCTCCACTCCCCATGCTTGTGCTCTCTCATTGTCAAATAAATAAAGTCTTTTTAAAAAAAGGAGTCTATTTTATTACTATTTAAAAATATGGCTATATTAGAGTTCTCCAGTGAAACAGAACCAATTTGTGTGTGTATGTGTGTGTGTGTGTGTGTGTGTGTGTGTGTGTGTGTATGTGGGTAGAGAGAGAGAGAGAGATTTTTTTAAGTAATTGGTTCATGTGATTGGAGGCATGGTTAGGTTCAAAACCTCCAGAATAGGCTGAAAAGAAAGGGAAGGGTTGTTGTTGTAGTTTGAGTCCAAGGGCAGTCTGCTGGCAGAGAGTGCTCTTCAAGGGAGGTTAGTTTTGTTTTGTTTTCTGTTAAAAACTTTTAGCTGATTGGATGAGACCCACCCATATCAGGGAGGACAATCTGCTTTACTCAGTCTTCTGACTTAAATGTTAATCTCATCTAAAAGATAACTTCACAGAATTATTTGGAGTAATGTCGGACCTGAAGTTGATGTATAAAATTAATAATCACAGTCCATCCTGCCAACTTGGCATTACTTTTTTTTTTTTTTAAAGATTTTATTTATTTACTTGACAGATCACAAATAGGCAGAGAAGCAGGCAGAGAGAGAGGAGGAAGCAGGTTCCCTGCTGAGCAGAGAGCCTGATGCGGGGCTCGATCCCAGGACCCTGAGATCATGACCCAAGCTGAAGGCAGAGGCTTAACCCACTGAGCCACCCAGGCGCCCCCAACTTGGCATTCCTTAAGCCATTCTGAGTCTCTAATAAATAAGAAGGTCTTGCTTCTGCCTAGCATCATGATCAACTATTTTTCACAACCAAAACATTCTAAGCATTTTCCTAGAAGAGTATACAAAGTCCCTGGGTAATTTACTCTTCCTGATATCCTTTAACTTAAATACTATAATATAAAGTTAAAAATACTTAAGTACAATGATACAAATCTTATGTAAGGTGATAAGAGAGAAGAAAACAGATATTTACTACGCCACACACACACACACACACATGCACATGCACACACACATGCACACATTCAGAGCAAAATAAGAAGGTTATATTCATGGCATTATAGTCTTGGCTTGTGTAACCGGTCATGTGGCTGTAGCTGGAGTTACAGCTGCATTCTTCTGCTTCTCATTCTATATTCCCTTTGTGCTGAGCAAGAATCTCAGTTGGTTTTGTTCTTTACCTGATGGGATGACCCATACCTTAATTCCGGATCTGGCCATTAATAGCCCTGCCTGAATTGGGTTCTGGTAATTTCCCATTGTGTTCAGTGGCTGGGCAGCGGTAGTAAGGGATGTCCTAAGGGAGCTCCAGTATTCCAAATGTATTCTTCTTTACCTCTGTAGTAGAGTAGCAGTCCCAATTTTCCCTCAGTAGTCAGGGTCAGTCATCCCAGCTAATGCCAAAACTCACATCTTGGCCTGTTGATTTAGAGGAACCCACAGTAGCCGGGTGGCAGTTACTTTCAGGTCAGTGGGGTTGTTACTTTGTCTTCTGGTGGAAGTGTTCCTCCCTTTAGAACTAAGATATTTAGGGTAGTAGAGCATACAACTGTGGGGACAGGAAGCCCAAATTTTGCTAGTGAGTCACTATGAGTCATATTGAATGGTCCCACCCCAACTTCCACCCCTTGATTCCTGGTTCCTCAATCTGATTAGCTTTAAAGACACTACTGACTCCGCTCACAACAGTAAAGAGAGGATGGAGCGTGGATAGTCCATGGCATGATGGGGCAATAGAGATACAGAGAATATCACCATTGGATACTTATAATCAAATGTTTAAAAGAGATGAAGTTCTGGGTGGCCATATATTTGCAATCTTTGAACATTTTTCCCTACTGATGAGTAAGTTAAAATTTTTATTTCTTTCATGATTAGTGATGTTGAACATTTTTTTATGTGTTCATTGTCCATTTGTGTATCTTCTTTGAAGAAATGTCTATTCAAATCCTTTACCCATTTTTGAATTTGTTTTGTTTTGTTTTGTTTTATTGAGTTTTAGGACTTCTCTGTATAACCTATTTGTATCTTTTGATCCAAAGATAGTCTTCTAGACGGCATCTAGGTAGATTATGTTTTTTAAATTCATTCTGTCATCTCTGTCATTTTTTAATTGAAGTACAATTAACATACAGTGTCGTTAGTTTCAGGTTTACAACATGTTGATTAAACAGTTCTATACATTACACAGTAAGTGCAGTCACCGTCTGTCACCGAACAACGTTATTATAATATTGACTGTATTCCCAATGCTGTACTTTTCATTTTCATGACTTATTTATTTTATAACTGAAAGTTTGTACCTCTTAATCCCCTTTATCTATTTCACCTATTCCCCCCCACCTCCCTTCTCCCCTCTGGCCACCATCAGTTTGTTCTCTATATTTTAGAGTCCGTTTGTTTTTTCTTTTCTTTCTGTTTTCTAGATTCCATATATAAGTGAAATGATACGGCATTGGTCTTTGTCTGACTTACTTCACTTAGTGTACCACCTTGTAGGTCCATCCATATTGTTGCAAATGGCAAAGTCTCACTCTTCTTTTTATTATTGACTGATATTCCATTGTATGTATGTATGTATGTATGTGTATATGTGTATATATTCAATGTATCTTTACTCATTCATCTATTGATGGATAATTGGTTGCTTCCGTATCTTGGCTAATTGTAAATAATCTTGCAATAAACATAGAGTTACATATATCTTTTTCATTAGTATTTTTGTTTTCTTTGGGTAAATACCCAATAGTAGAATTACTGGATCATATGGTATTTCTATTTTTAATTTTTTGAGGAGCCTTTGTACTGTTTTTCATAGTGACTGCACCAGTTTGCATTCCCACCAACAATGTACAAGTTTCTTTTTTTTTTATATTCTTGCCAACCATTGTTATTTCTTGTTTTTCTTAAAGATTATTTTATTTTTCATGTTTTAAAAATTTTATTTGAGAGAGGGAGAGAGTGCATGTGTGTGAAGGAGAGAGAGAGAGAGACAGCAAGCACAAGTGGGGGGGAGGGGCAAAGGGAGAAGCAAACTCCCCACTGAGCAGGGAGCCCAATGCTGGATTCAATCCCAGAAACTTGGGATCATGAACTGAGCTGAAGGCAGATACTTAACCTACTGAGCCACCCTGGCACCCCTGATTTATTTATTTGAGAGAGAGAGAGCGAGCACCCAGATGTGAGGGGCAGAGGGAGGAGAGAGAATCTCAAGCAGACTGCCCACTGAGCACGGAGCTTGACTCAGGGCTAAATCTCATGACCCTGAGTTCATGACCTGAGCCTAAACCAAGAGTCAGGTGCTTAACTGACTACGCCACTCAGGTGCCCCTACCATCTCTGTCTTTTGGTTGGAGTGTTTCATCCCTATTTAAAGTAAATGCTGAAAAGGAAAGACTTATTTCTGTCATTTTGCTATCTTTTTTCTGTATGTATTGTAGATTTCTTGTCTTTCATTTTCTGCATTATCGTCTTTTGCTTTTAGTTGATTTATTTTTAGTGAAACGTTTAAATTCCATTCTCATTTCTTTTTGTGTATATTTTGTAGCTGTTTTCTTTGTGGTTACAATGGGATTACATTTAATATCCTATAGTTATAATACTCTAATTTAAAATTATACTAGTTTAACAGCAATGACATACAAAAACTATGCTCCTTTATAGCTTGGTCTCCATCCCTTTCAGTTATAAATGTCTTACAATTACGTCTGTATGTTGTGTGTCCAAAAACATAAACTAATAATTTTTAAATGTATTAGCCTCTTAAATTATGTTGAAAACAAAATGTGTAGTTATAAACTGAAAAAGCTAGAAATACTAGCTTTTATACTCATAATTTAAAGGAAATATTAATCTCTGAAGTCATGTAGAAAAAAAATTGGAGTTACAAATAGTTGTTACAATAATACTGGTTTTTATAATTGCCCACGTATTTACCTTTACTGAGGTTGAGTTACTGTCAAGTGTCCTTTCATTTCAACTTGCAGGAGTCCTTTTAGAATTCCTTGCAGAGTCGGTATATTGGCAGTGATCTTTCTTAGCTGTTGTTTAACTGGGAATGTCTTAATTTGTCTCTCACTTATGAAGGGTAGTTTTGCTGGAGGTAGTATTCTTGGTTGACACTTACATTCTTTTAGCAGTTTGAATATATTGGCCCACTGCTTTCTGGTCTCCAGAGTTTCTGCTAAGATACTTGATAATCTTATTGAGGAGCCCTTGTGACTAGTCACCTGTGTGACTAGTTGCTTCTCTTTTGCTACTTTTAAGATTCTCTCATTGTGCAGGCATGCCTTATAGATGTTTTAGAATTGGTCCCAAGCACCACAATAAAATGATTATTGCAATAAAGTGAGTCAGATGAATTTTTGTTTCCTAGTGTGTATGAAAGTTATGTTTACATTATACTGTAGCCTAAGTTCATGATAGCATTGTCTAAAAAACACACATTTCTTAATTTAAAAATTTGCAGAATTTATTAATTAAATTAATTAAATTAATTAAAAATTTAATTAAAATTAAAATTAAATTAATTAAAAATTGCAGAAATTACTAATCATCATCTGAGCTTTCAACAGGTCTTAATCATGGATCACAGATCACCATAACAAATATAATAATAATAAAAAATTTTAAAATATTGAGTGAATTAACAAAATTTGACACAGAGACACAAAGTGAGCTAATGCTGCTGGAGAAATGGCATAAACAGACTTTACTTGATGCAGGGTTGCTACAGACCTTCAGTTTTTAAAAAACACTGTATCCAAGAAGCACAACAAAATGAGGTATGCCTCTATTTGGCTTTAGAAAGTTTTGATTCTCATGTGTTTTGATATGAGTCTCTTTGAGTTCATTTTACTTGGAGTTCATTAGCTTCTATCCATGTCTTTAATCAAATTTAGGAGGTTTTCAGCCATTATATATTCATATGTTATCTCTTCCCCTTTGTTTCTCCATTTTCATTGAGACCTTCATAATGTATATGGGATGGAACCCCATAGGTCTCTTAGGCGTCACATAGGTCCCTTAGACTCTGTTCACTTGTCTTCTCTCTTTTCTTTCTGTTCCTCAGACTCAATAATTTCCATTGTCCTATCTTCAGGTTGGCTGATTCTTTCTTCTGTCTGTTCATATTTGTCCTTAATTTCCTCTCATAAAATTTTCGTCATAGTGATTATACTTAAAGGCACACAATCCTTTTTAATTATTTTTTTAAAAAGATTTTATTTATTTATTTGACAGAGATCAGAAGTAGGCAGAGAGGCAGGCGGAGGGGGTGGGGAGCAGACTCCCTGTTGAGCAGAGAGCCAGACACGGGGCTCGATCCCGGACCCTGGGATCACAACCTGAGCTGAAGGCAGAGGCTCAACCCACTGAGCCACCTAGGTGCCCCTTTAATTCTTTTTTTTTTTTTTTTTTTAAGATTTTATTTGTCAGAGAGAGAGAGAGAGAGAGATCACAAGTAGGCCGAGAGGCAGGCAGAGGCAGAGGGAGAAGCAGGTTCCCTGCTGAGCAAGGAGCCCGATGCGGGACTCGATCCCAGGACGCTGGGATCATGACCTGAGCCGAAGGCAGCCGCTTAACCAACTGAGCCACCCAGGCGTCCCCCTTTAATTCTTTTTTAATGTAATCTCTACACCCAATGAGGGGCTTGAACTTACAACTCCAAGATCAAGAGTTGCGTGCTCCACTGAATGAGCCAGCCAGGTGCCCCCACAGTGCCTTTTTAGATTGTATATCTCTTTGTTGATATTTGTTGATATTTCCATTTGGTTCATTTCATCATTTTCTTGATAATCTCCACATATTTCTTTAGTTTTTGGGTTACCTTTAAGACAATTGTCTTAAGTCTTTTATTAGTAGATCCACCATCACTTTTTTAGGAAGAGTTTCTGTTGCTTTGTTTTGAATGGCCCTTTCAATTGGCCATCATTTACTGTTTCTTTGTATGCTTTGTTGATTCAAACAGGACATTTTAATGTAATAATGTGGTAATTCTGAAAATGAGTTCTTATCCCCCTTCCCCAGATTTTATTTTTCTTGTTCTTCTCCTCCTCCTTCCTTCTTCCTTCTTTCTTCTGCATTATTGTTGTAGGCCTACTCAGTGCCAAGGATTAGCCTGAGGTGAAAACTGGAGGTCTTCTCAGATATTCTGTGAGCCTTTGCCTTCACTGATCACATGACACTTTCTAATTTTTCCCGTATATGCAGTTCTTCTTCAATGTTCTAGTCTAATGTCTGGCTTCCTCGGAGGGGAAACAGAAAATTGAAGGAGGAAAAAGGTATATAGGCTTTTTAAATTTCTTGGAAGTGACTTTAGCTGTTAGGTTCTTGCAGCAGCATAGAGAGGTTTAACAACACTGGCCATCTACCTGTTTATTTGCCCCTCTGAGATCAGAACCAGCAATTAGGGATCAGAGCACAGATTCTTTGATATTTGTGGGGCAAGGTCTTTTTGCCTACCCCAATCTGTTTGATTCTGCTCCTTCAGTGCATGTATGGTTGCCTTGAATGCTGAGTGATTGGGCATGGTTAGCTGCTACTGTGCTAAGAGCTGAAATGGACTGAAATTAGCATAACTTACTAACCAGACCTTTCCCTGGAAGTTGCAGGCCTTCAGTAGACTCCAGAATTACAAATATATAATTGCATCAGGCAGATTCTGCCAGATCTGCTATCTAGGGAGCTGTTGTTTAGATGGGAGATTCCTGGTGCTTTCCCATTCCACCATTTTCCTGGAATCCTTACCTTTTTTTAAAAGATATTATTTATTTATTTGAGAGAAGGAGAGAAAGAGCACAATTGGGGAGAGAAGCAGAGGGAGAGGGACAAGCAGACTCCATGCTGAGCTTGGGGTCTGACATGGGGCTTGATCTCAGAACCCTAAGAACATGACCTGAGCCGAAATCAAGTCAGATGCTTAAACGACTGAGCCACTCAGGTGCCTTGAATCCTTACTTATTTTTAAATATAAGATTGACAGTATGTTCTAAGGAATAAATAAGTATGAAAACTTTGTTAAATGTGTCTGGAATAGGTCATCAGCTTTATGCTTGGCAGCTCTATTATATCCCTGTAGGTTATTCACACTGCCTGTTGACTCAGTTGTTTTTTTAATATGTCTCAAATGTGGGACAGCCTGTAGTTTGCATATACTTTTTTTTTTCACCCTGATCTTAGGAATTTCTCCTAGATTTATGGATTTCTTGTGTTTGTGTTTCTAGCTCTTTCTACTCACATACTGAAATTATGTAACTGCAGTAAGCCATTGTGTCCTAGAAGATGTCGCAGAACACTAAAGTTTTTAAATCTAGACAAAGTCATGTTTAAGACTCTCAGTTATAAAAGGACAATAAGTTTTATTAATCTAATATCAAGTATGATTTTCACTTTTGTTTAGACTGTAAAACACAATTGCTTATGAAATACTTTAAATATTAAGAGTTCATTTGGGCCAGTAATTTTATTATCATATAATATACAGAGGAAATTTTCATAATCTCTTTGAATTCTAGTGTTGCATAGCTGACTGCTCAGCATCTTCATGTGAATGACTAATCAGCATCTCAGATCTGGCATGCCTAGAACAGTCTCCTCTCAGACCTGCTCCTCTTGCTGTCTTGTCCATGTTGGTCAATAGTAAAACCCGTCTTTCCTGTTCCTAAGACAGGACAAAATCTTGGAGTCATCTTGGACTTCTCTCTTTTTGTTATGCCTCACATTCAGTCTGTCAGCAAAACTCTTGGCTCTGTATTTAAAATTAAAAAAAAAATGGCATCTTTAAAATAAAAAGTAAAATTTAAAATAAGTTTAAAATAAAGGAAATCCGACTACCTGTTTCTCTTCTATCTGCTGTGGTCTTTTAAGGGGGATTATTTCAAAAGCCTTATTTGGCACAACTGCAAGAATGAGTATTTTAAATATAAGTCAGATCATGTTACTTTTTCAAAACCCTCCAGTTACTTCTCATCTTCTCCATAATAGAAGTCAAATTTCTTAACATTTCCTAAAAGGAATTATCAGATCTGCCCTTAACCTCTTTGACCTCATCTGTTCTTTTACTTCTCTTTTCCTGAGACATAGTATCCTGTCCACAGTTGCTTTTGCTCCAGTATACAGGCTCCCTTCTCAGGACCTTCGGACTTAGTTGTGTTTTCTTTCCTTGGAAAGCTCTTCTCCCTGGATATCCACATAACTTACTACCTTCCCCTCTTTGAATACTTGCTGAAATGTTATCTTCTCAGAGAGAGAGTACTTTTTCTCCTTGCAGCTACTCGTCACCAACATTCCTTATCTTCCAAATTTATTTTTCTCTACTGTCTGGCATGCTAATTATCTTATTATTATTTATTCTGTTTTTTTTCCACCTCAGCAATCTAGAGTAGTGCCCGACACATTAAAAATCATTTGATGAGCATTTGTTGAGTAAATGGACAAATGAATTTATGTTTGAAAAATAAAATTTGCTTTAAAAATGCTTTTTTAATATTTTGGTTCTTTTCAGCATTTAAATATTGCTCTTGTATGGTAAGAATATATTCTTTTTTTTTTAAAATCTTTTTTTTTTTTTTAAAGATTTTTATTTATTTATTTGACAGAGAGAGATCACAAGTAGACGGAGAGGCAGGCAGAGAGAGAGATAGGGAAGCAGGCTCCCTGCCGAGCAGAGAGCCTGATGCGGGACTCGATCCCAGGACCCTGAGATCATGACCTGAGCCGAAGGCAGCGGCTTAACCCACTGAGCCACCCAAGCGCCCCAAGAATATATTCTTTATATTATCATGAGTATATATAAATAATGAAACAGCAAATAAAGTGGATTGTGACATTTACAAATGCAAGTTAAAATTCCCTTTATGTTCTCTCTTGTTAACTATTATGTGTCTGGGTAGAATTTTTTGTAACACATATAGCAATATCTCTAGATACAGCTCCAACTATAACCATCTATCTAGCTATCTATAATTTAAAAATATAGATGGATTGCTACTATAAATACTGCCTTGAAAGTTGTTTTTTTACTTGAAAGTATATCTGGGATATATTTTTTTATTTTAGTAATTTGGATTAGCCTCATTATTTTCAGTTATGTAGTATTTCATTTTATTATTATACCATAATTTGATCAGTTCCATATTGGTGTATATTCCAGGTTTTATTGATGGGAGTATATGCATTAAATCATATTAGATGTTTAGTTGGGTCAAGAGTATATGCGTTTAAAATACTGACAGTTGTTTCTAAGTTTATTTTTGAAATTTGCTAGTTTATACAAATTGTATATTTTATATCATGGTTTCCACTTGATTTATTTTTATTTATTTTTTGGTATTCCTAATTGTAAACTCTTTGGAGGATATGTCTCACTTTTTATTTTTGTAGGACTTAGCACAGTCTTTCAGTAGCAGGGGCTCATTAGTGCTCTTGAATGGAAGATACATCTTTGTGATGTTTCTTGTTAGATATGCTGGGAAGTCAGTCATTTAATAAACATTTATGGTGTATTGGCAGTGTTGTGGCAGAATACTGTATGTTGTAAAGATTAAAAAAAGTAGGACAACATTATTTCTTCTTTTAAACTTAAATGGAAGACTAAACTGTAGAAGGATAATTATACGTATTAGAATCAAGCTATGTTACCTTGGAGTTAATTTCATGTCCTCATTTATTTGTACATATATATATTCAATAAATATGGAGAAATTAACTATTTTGAAGCAACAGATAAATGCTGTGCAGAGGAGATGTTGATTGATATTTTAAAGGATTATAGGAATTCTCTTAGTGGAGACTGTGGTATCATGAATAAAGGCCAAGTCTCAGAAGACTATCCAAGTATTCATTACATCATCTGTAGTAAAAGGTTAGAAGTAATACAAATGTGGGATGCTTTGCTGACTCAGTTGTGGCTCTTGGAGAACTCAGGACTGTTGATCTTGGTGGTGTGAATTCACGCCCCCTGTTGGGTATAGAGATTACTTAAATGAATAAATAAACTTAAAAAAAAAGAAAATAAGTAATACAAATGTTTAGAAGTTGGAATGGGTTATGTAAATTATGGATAATTCATACAGGGAAATCCTGTGCAGTTACTTAGTCAGGTAGAATATTTACTGAAGTAGAAACATTATTCTTGCTATATTACAGAGTTTGAACAGAGCAAGATACTGTTTCTGTAAGAAAAAAACTTAAATGTAAGTGTAAAATAATTGGAAGAACTTGTAGGAAAAAGGTAATAGTTACAATTTTTGAAAGAATGCTTTGGTAGTAGAAAAATGACTTCCATGTTTAATGCTTAGAGCAAAGGATTGTGATTTTTTTGAAAGAATGCTTTAGGAAAAGAAAGATGACTTCAATGTTTAAAGCTTAGAGCAAAGGGTTGTGACTTTCCTCATATATGTTTTTTGTAAAATAGAATGTTTTACAAGTTTTTCTCTCATTTTGAAGGACAGAGTAGTTCTAAATCATATTCTACCTTTTGAGAGCAGAATAGGCACTGAGCATCCTCAAGCATTCCTTTGTTTCTGATTTAATTTGTACCTGATAAAATAATTCTCAAGCCCATGTGTATTTTTTTTCTGGTGGTTTAGCAAGTCATATGCTTTAGATTGCACAGATGTATCCAAATCCTATTTCTAAGTCATTTTTGGCAGACCTTAGCCAAATTATCTGACTTTCCTTTTGAAATCTTAGTTTAATATCTTCAGGTATAACCTGTGGTGAAAGGTGGCATTGTCCTGTTGAGGAGAAATTATTCTGATGTGGCATAGAATGGGTGTGGCCAGCTGTTGGTTATGTTCTCATCATGCCATACTGTCTTGACCACTAGGGAGATTGCCAGTTAATCTTAGCCTTGTTTCCCTTGTCTTCATGCTAAAAAGATGACAGCTAAGGTTCCTTCCAGCTATTATGGATTGTAGATGAACTCTGAGCTTGATTTAAATGAACTGGTGATATGACAAGGTAAAGAGGAGAAAGGATATAATAACATAGGCAAGAGAGGGTGTATCATGTCATGTCCTTACTTTAATACCTTTATTAATCTTTAATAGAGCATGAATACACTGTCTTTAAAAATTAGGACAAAGAATTACTCTGGTCATAGAAATAGATTGTTGAAATATCTTTTTATTCCTGGGACACAATCTGCTGACTTAAATATTTTGAAATATTTAGTGATGTTGACCTATATATTGTACTTGTCCACTAGACTGAGTTTGGTGCACTTCATGGTCACATCTCGTTTTAAAAATAAATACCCTGAAAGTTTGTGGAAATGGGAATTAACCTGTTTTTTGAAGATTTAGTAGAATTTTCCCATTAAAACCTTTTTGGCCTGGTTTCTTTTCAAGGACTTAACCTTTACCATTTTAATATATGATTTGATTATTAAGTCTAGACTGGTTCTTTTGTGTGTCCTTTGGCCAATTTTTTTCATTTGTATTTTCTTAGACAATTATCTATTTTATATAGGTTTTTCAAATTTATGGGTGTAAGTTGTACAAGATATTCTTGAAGTTTGGTCTCATTAGGAAACCCTCCCTCCCTTCTCTTGTCTCTCCTTTCTTTGCCTCCTTCTCTCTTCCTTTCTACATTCACCCTTTTTTCCTTTTCTTCCTCCAGCTCTTCCTTCCTCTCTTACTATGAATTCCCGAGCATACGTTTTACTATTTCGCCTTTTCTTGGTTTTGTTACTTTTTTGTTGTTGTTGTTTGTTTCTTGAATTCAGAGTTCAGTTCTTTTTTTTTTTTTTTTCTTGGAAGAGTTGTGAATAACAATATGTATGCACTTGCTTGATGTTGGAAAACTAGCGTTATCATAAATCAACTTTGTCAGATATAAATACTATTTTATATATGCTTTTCTTGAGAGAAATAAAACTCTGTAGGTATTGTTGATACTCATTTTTAGCCACTGTTTTTTTAATAAGTGCATTGAAGTTTGGAAATTTTTCCACTAAACAGTGCTTTGAACAAAGGCTGCAGGTTTTGGTATGTAAGTGTATGTTTTGTTTAGAGTAATTGAAACCCTAAAAAAAGGAAAAAGATAAGTAATTTTTAGAAAGAGCTTTTTGTTTTATGTAAAACTACATGTAGTTTTAAGTTCTATTTCTTAGTTATAAAGACTATTTTCATTTATTTATTTATTTATTTATTTAAATTTTAGTTAACATACAGTACAATATTGGTTTCAGGAGTAGAATTCAGTGATTCTTCACTTACTTACAACACCCAGTGCTCATCATAACAGATGCCCTATTTAAGTACCCATCACCCATCTAACCCATCTGTCATCCACTTCCCTCCATCAGCCTTCAGTTTATTTTCTGTCTTTAAGAGTCTCTTAGGGCTTTTTTTCCTCTCTCCTTTTCTTCTTGTCCCCCTTCCCATTTGTTCATCTGTTGTCTTTGTTAAATTCCATGCATATGGTATTTGTCATTTTCTGACTTATTTCACTTAGCATAATACACTCTAGATCCATCCACGTTCTTGCAAATGGCAAGATTTCATTTTTTGGTGGTTGAGTAATACTCCGTTGTATCCATTCATTAGTCAGTGGATATTTGGGCTCTCTCCATAGTTTGGCTATTGTTGATAATGCTGCTATAAACATCAGGTGCATTTTAATCTGTATTTTTGTATCCTTTGGGTAAATACCCAAAGTAGTGCAACTGGATTGTAGGGTAGTTCTATTTTTAACTTTTCGAGGAACCTCCAAACTGTTCTGCAGAGTGGCTGCAGCGGTTTCTGTTCCCACCAGTAGCTCAAGAGGGCCCCCTTTTCCCTCATCCTCGCCAACACTGTTGTTTCTTGTGTTGTTAATTTTAGCCATTCTGACCTGAGGTAGTATCTCATTATGGTTTTGATTTCTATTTCCCTGATGATGAGTGATGTTGAACATCTTTTCATGTGTCTGTTAGACATCAGGATGTCTTCTTTGGAAAGGTATCTATTCATGTCTTCTGCCCATTTCTTAAATGGATTTTTATCGTTTTTTTTGGGGAGGGTGTTGAGTTTGATAAGTTCTTTATAGATTTTGGATACTAACCCTTTCTCAGATATGTCATTTGCAAATATCTTCTCCCATTCTGTAGGCTGCCTTTTAGTTTTGTTGTTTCCTTCACTTTGCAAAAGCTTTTTATCTTGATGAAGTCCCAATAATTCATTTTTGCTTTTGTTTCCCTTGCCTTCAGTGACATGTCTAGTAAGAAACTTATACGACAGAGGTCGCAGGGGTTTTTGCCTGTGTTCTTCTCTAGGATTTTGATGGTTTCCTGTCTCACATTGAGGTCTTTCATCCATTTTGAATTTATTTTTGTGTAAGGTATTAGAAAGTCGTCCAGTTTCATGTTGCTCTCCAGTTTTCCCAGCACCATTTGTCGAAGCAGCTGTCTTTTATCCATTGGATATTCTTTCCTGCTTTGTCGAAGATTATATAGAACATATAGTTGTGGGTGCATTTCTGAGTTCTCTGTTCTGTTCTATTGATCTATGTGTCTGTTTTTGTGCCAGTACCATTTTGTCTTGATGATCACAGCTTTGTAATATAGCTTGAAATCTGTAATCGTGATGCCTCCAGCTTTTTCTTTTTCAAGATTGTTTTGGCTATTCAGGGTCTTTTGTGGTTCCATGTAAATTTACTATTGTTTGTTCTAGCTCTGTGAAAAGTGCTGGTGGTATTTTGATAGGGGTTGCATTAAATGTATTGCTCAGATAATCTAGACATTTTAACAGTGTTTGTTCTTCCAGTCCATAAACATCGAATGTTTCTCTATTTCTTTGTGTCCTCTTCAATCTCCTTCATAAGGGTTCTATGGTTTTCAGAGTATAGATCTTTTACCTTTTTAATTAGGTTTATTCCTAGATATCTTACTGTTTTTGGTATAGTTGCAAATGGGATCAGTTCCTTGATTTCTTTTTCTGCTTTTTCATTATTGGTGTATAGAAATGCAACAGATTTCTGCAATTGATTTTATATCCTGCAACTGCTGATTTCATGTATTAGCTGTAAAAATTTTTTGATGGAGTATTTTGGGTTTTCTCATAGAATATCATGTCATCAGCAAATAGTGAAAATTTGACTTCTTCTTTGCCAATTTGGATGCCTTTATTTATTTATTTACTTAGTCTGATTGCTGAGGCTAAGACTTCCAGTACTATGTTAAATAGTTTGGTGAGGGTAGACATCCTTTTCTTGTTCCTGACTGTAGGAGAAAGGCTCTCAGTTTTTCAACACTGAAGATGGTATTAACTGTGGGTGTTTTGTATATGACCTTTATAATGTTGAGGTATGTTGTATCTATCCTTACTTTGTTGAAGATTTTATCTATAAAGGATGCTGTGCTTTGTCAAATGCTTTTTCTGCATCTATTGGCAGGATCATATGGTTCTTATCTCTTTTATTAATGTGGTATATCACATTGATTGATTTGGAAATCTTGAACCACCCCTATAGTCCAAGACTAAATCCCATCTGATCAAATCTTTTACTGTACTGTTGCATTCAATTTAATAGTATTTTATTGAGAATTTTTCCATCCATGTCATCAGGGGTATTGGCCTATAATTCTCCTTTTTAGTGTGGTCTTTGGTTTTAGAATCAGGGTAATGTTGGCTTCATGGAAGGAGTTTGGAAGTTTTCCTTCCATTTTTATTTTTTTGGCACAGTTTTCTTCTTTAAATGTCTGGTAGAAATCCCCTGGGAAGCCATCTGGCTCAGGCTTTTGTTTGTCAGGAGATTTTTGATTACTGATTCAATTTCTTTGCTGACTATGGATGTGTTCAAATTTTCTATTTCTTCCTGTTTCAGTTTTGCTTGTTTGTAGGTTTTTAGGAATTAGTCCATTTCTTCAGGTTGCCTAGTTTGTTGTTATATAATTTTTCATAGTATTCTCTTATAATTGTTTGTATTTATGTGGTATTGGTTGTGATCTCTCCTCTTCCATTTGTGATTTTATCTATTTGGGTTCTTTCTCTTTTCTTTTTTATAGGTTTGGCTAGGGGTTTATCAATTTTACTAATTCTTTTGAAGAACCATTCATGGGTGTTTTTGTTTGTTTTGTTTTATTTTGTTTTGTTTCTATATCTTTTATTTCTGCTCTAATCTTTATTGTTTCCTTTATTCTGCTGGCTTTAGGCTTTATTTGCTGTTCTTTTGTATCTCCTTTAGGTATAAGGTTAGGTTGTATATTTGAGACTTTTCTTGTTCCTTGAGGTAGGCCTTTATTGCAGTATATGTCCATCTTGGGACTGCCTTTGCTGCATCCCAAAGGTTTTGGACAAAGTGTTCTCATTTTCATTTGCTTCCATGTATTTTTTAAAATTTCTTCTTTAATTTCATGGTTAACACATTCATTCTTTAGTAGGATGTTCTTTAACCTCCAAGTATTTGTGATCTTTCCAAATTTTTTCTTGTGGTTGATTTCAAGTTTCCTAGTGTTGTGGTCTGAAAACACGCATGGTGTGATCTTAATCTTTTTATACTTGATGAGGGTGGATTTGTGACCCAGTATATGATCTGTTCTGGAGAATGTTCATGTGCATTTGCAAAGAACATGTATTCTGCTACTTTAGTTTGAAATGTTCTGAATATATCTGTTAAGTCCATCTGGTCCGGTGTGTTATTCAAAGCCATTGTTTCCTTGTTGATTTTCTGCTTAGATGATCTGTCCTTTGCTGTTAAATGGGGGCATAAATATTTACAGTTGTTGATGGATAGACCCCTTAATTATGATATAATGTTCTTCTTCATCTCTCGTTACAGTCTTTGTTTTAAAATACACTTTGTCTGATATAAGTATAGCTATTCTGGCTTTCTTTTTACATCCATTAGCATAATAGATGGTTCTCCTCCCTCACTTGTAGTTTGCTAGTGTCCTTGGGTCTAAAGTGAGTCTCTTGCAGGCAACATATAGATGAATCTTATTTTTTATTAATTTTTTTATCCATTCTAATACCCTATATCTTTTGATTAGAGCATTTAGTCCATATATATTCAGAGTGATTATTCAAAGATATGAATTTAGCGCATTGTGCATTGTGTTTTTTGTAGAGTTGGTGTTTCTGATGATGTTCTCTGTTCCTTTCTAATCTTTGTTGCTTTGGTCTTCTTTCCTCCACTCAAAGAGTTCCCCCCTTAAAATTTCTAGCAGGGATCAGTTTACTGATTGGGAATGCCTTTAGGTTTTGTTTATCTGGAAAACTCTTTATCTCTCTTATTCTGAATGACAGCCTTGCTCAATGAAGAAGTCTTGGCTGCATATTTTTCCCATTCAGCACTTTGAATATTTCCTGCCATTCCTTTCTGGCCTGCCAAGTTTCTCTGACAGATTTCCTAAGAACCTGATCTGTGTTCTCTTGTAGGTTAAGGACTTGCCCTCCACCCCTCCCCCAACCTCCACCTTGCTGTTTTTAGGATTCTTTCTTTGTGCATTCTGTGAATTTAACTATGATATGCCCTGGTGATGTTCAGCTTTGGTTTGATTTAATGGGAGATTTCTGTGCTTGTTAGATTTTGATATCTGTGTCCTTCCACAAATTAGGGAAGTTTTCATCTGTAATTTGTTAGAATAAAACTTTTGCCCCCTTTTCTCTGTCATCTTCTGGGACCCCTATGATACGAATGTTACTAAATTTTAATAAGTTGCTGATTTTCCTAAGTCTACCTTCATGGTCCATTACCTTTCTTTCCCTGTTCTTTTCAGCTTCGTAATTTTCCATAATTTTATCTTCTATATCACTGATTCGCTCCTTTCTCTGCTTCCTCCATCCTCATTTTTATGGCCTCTGTTTGGAACTGTATCCTGGTTCTAGCATTTTTAACTTCGGCCTGACTAAATTTTAGTTCTTTTATCTTTGTAGTAAGGGATTCTCCGGTATGAGTTTTAGAATCCCAGCTAGTATCCTTATAATTGTTGTTTTAAATTCTAGTTCAAACATATTATTTATATCTGTATTGGTTAAATCCTTGGCCATGAGTTCTACTTCGTGTTCTTTCTTTTGGGGTAAATTTCCCCATCTCTTCATTTTATCCACAAAAGAAGAGAAGAAAGAGAAAGAAACAAACACACAAACAAAAAACCTCAAAACAATGAAAACAAACAAAAAAACCTGGATCCTGGGGGTATTTTGGTCTGCTTGTTAAAAGAATCTCAATCTCAAAATAACAAAATAAAATTAAATAAAATGAAAGTAAGTTAAAAAATGTAAAAAGTATATATATATATATACATATAAATTGATAACAAAAGAATTAAAAATAATTAAAAATAAAATAAATGAAAAAATAATAAAAATTTTAAATTTATAAATTATATATATTTATAATAAATTTTTATAATAAAGTATTTATACTTTGATTATTTTATAATAAAAATAAAAAAATAAAATAAAGAATAAAAGTAAAAAGGAAGCTAGATCCTGTTTTCCCTAGAGCCGAAACTTTGCAGCACCCTATGATCAGTGAGTTGTTTGTGCTGGTCTTCTGGAAGAAGGGCCTGTTGTGATTCTTAGGTGGACTTAACCCTAGTAGGAATGTGCCTCTAGGGTGCAGGGCATGGCCGGGCTTGGTATAAGCCATTCTGGTCTCCACTAGGTGATGCTGTTTTCCTTCTTGAAGGTTCTCAGCCTTGTCAGGAAGGATGAATACCAGGGCACCCTGCTCTCCAGCGCCAGTGCTGAAAGTTTGCACCCCCGGCTCTTCCATGAGCTCTGTAATTCAGTCACTGTTATGTCCCCAGTTTCTGTCAGAACTCTGTGTTCACACTGACTTTATCCAGGTTTTTTTATCTGAGGCATGCGACTGAGTTCCCAAACTCCAAATTTTAGAGACTCCTGCGTGTGGACCTGTACATGTTTTTGCCGTTGGCCGGCTTGTCTCAGGAAAGCGATGGCAGGACCCCACAGTGGTTGTGGCACCAAGACTTGCTGTTCTCAGCCACCTTTCTTGCTGCCACGACTGGGAACAGTGCAGCACATTGGTGCCACCCATTCTTCTTGCGACCCAGGGGATCCTCAGACCACGCTGTCACATGTGGGCTTCTGCCCTGCTTTGCCACCTAAGCACATTTAAGCCAGACACGTCTCCCACTGCAGCAGACCTCTAAAAGTTCAGATTTTGCACTGCGCTGCTCATGATACTTTGTGGTAGACTCTGTAAAGCAGGCTCCTTCCCCGCTGTTCTATATACGGCTGTATCTCCCCTAAGGCAACTCTCCGTACCTCCTACCTTCCAGAAGGTGGTTGATTTTCTACATGTAGACTTGCAGTTTTTTTGTTCTCTCAGACCTCCAATTGATTTCTTGGGTGTTCAAAATGATTTGATAACTATCTAGCTGTATTCGTGGGAGGAGGCAAGCTTAGGGTCCCCCTACTCTGCCATCTTAACTCCTCCATGCAGTTTTAAATTCTGTGAATTTACTGTCATAATAGCACTTCTCCCTGTTGTCTCATCTCCAAACACAAAGATTTATCACATTTCTTGAAACATTTTTCAGTAAGAAGGAAAAAAAAAATCTCTTGCAGTATGCAAAGATATATTCAGTTTATTCCGATTTACTTGTTTGAGGCATTTCTCTCTTCCTGCTTTGCTTTATGTGGTACTGCCATCTAGCGTGTGGAATACTAAAATGGATGTGTATGGTTTACATTTTCTTTTATCATTTGGTCCTCAGGAGCTGTGACTTAATGGTTCTTCCTATCTGATTTTATATAAAGCATTAAGTTAAATGATCCTGAATGCAAGAGCTCAGGTGTTACCTGAAATAAAGCATTGGAAAAATGAATCGAATACCTGTTTCTTGAGCATTCTCTACTAAAGCTTATGTACAAGGGTCTTGGAAGTGCCAGTACAGCCTTGTATCATCAGATGCATTCTTGTCTTGATAGTGAGAAATGTGGAAAGAGATCGTGAATTTTGACCTGACTGTAAAAATGTTGACAAGTTGAAATATAAAATAAGCTCCCATGCCTCAATTTTAATTTTTTTAGTGAGTTAATGAGGATTAAAATAAAACATATAGGCCAATATTGATTGAATGCTTTTTGTGAACCAGACTTTATTCTAAATAATATTTACATCTTGTCCTATTTACTCTCCACAATAGTTTCAGATGAGGGAATTGAAGTAAAAAATGTTTAAGAGCTTACCCAAGATCACAGGTAAGTGGTGCAGCCAGTGTTGAATAAATAAATTGAAAAAATGTGGAACCATTCTGCATATTTTTGATTACAGAAGTCCTAGGAAAGGATTAAAAATGACAAAATTCTTGTCATCTTGTCATCTGAAATATCCCAATGTAGTTGAAAGTAAGAAAGTAAAAAAATATGATGCGTAGTCACACAGCATAACCTGTGTCCTTAACTTCCCTGGTCCTCAGTTTCCTCGTAAGTAAAACAGGAATAAATATAACCATTTCAGTGTATATTACAGAGTACTGTGGGAATTAAATGAAGTGAAAATTAAAAACAAAAACAGATTGTTCAATAAATTTTAAAGAACTTTAGAGAAAGGCAAATGTTTGAAGGAGCTTTGGTGTAGACAGACCATAATCTGTAAAATGTGAAAATACATGACCTCAAAAAAAAAAAAAAAAAAAAAAAAAAAAGAAAATACATGACCTCATGACCTGAGTATAGTGTTGATGGGGTTGAGGCAGTGGGTGAAAAAATTCTTTGCAAATAAGAAGCTGTATAACTAACAGGAATATTATGATGAACTTCTCCTTAACATGAGAGACTGTATTGCTGATGTACTTGGTGATCTGATGATCAGTTTATTTAGATATAATATTTCTTTTAACATAGAAAATAACCATAAAAATTGTGAAATGAAGAAAGTAAGTTAAAATAACGTGACTTTTCTGTAATTGTAATTTAAAAATTTAGCTTCAGTTTCAGATAGAATTAAACCTATGGGTTGAAGATGTTGAAATTGTTATGTATTTAGAATGTTTAAGGTTTAAAATAATGGTAAAAGAAACCAGAGAAAACACATTATTGTGTCCTTCTCCTTTGAATAGAAAAATTGAAAATCTTTTGTTAACAAATTTTTAATGGGCAAGATAGGATATATATGGATTCTGCATTTTCAGTTTTAGTATTTTTTTTTAAAGATTTTATTTATTTATTTGGCAGACAGAGATCACAAGTAGGCAGAGAGGCAGGCAAAGAGAGAGGAGGAAGCGGGCTCCCTGCTGAGCAGAGAGCCCGATGTGCGGCTCGATCCCAGGACCCTGAGATCATGACCTGAGCTGAAGGCAGAGGCTCAACCCACAGAGCCACCCAGGTGCTCTAAGTTTTAGTATTTTAAATACCTGGTATATTTTAAATACTTGTTATTACCAGTTCAGTTGATGACTGACTAAATGTTGTGTCTTTTTGGAAACAGACTAGGTTTTCTTCCTGTTTAAAAATTTATCTAAATATGGGTGCCTGGGTGGCTCAGTCGGTCAAGTGTCTGCTTTCAGTTCAGTTCATGATCCTGGAGTACTGGGATCGAGCCCCACATCAGGCTCCCTGCTCAGTGGGGAGCCTGCTTCTCCATCTGTCCCTACCCCTGCTCATGCTCTCTGTTGCTTGCTCACTCTCTCAAATAAATAAATAAAATCTTAAAAAAAAGAATTTATCTAAATGTGAATATTAAGGTTCATAGAAATAAGTGCCAGCAACACGTTTTGGTACCTATCGGTGGGACTTTGAGTTATTAATAAAAATGAATTAAACCAATGAAAAAGTTCCCTTATCTCGTTAATACTATGTAGTTTGCAGACTAGTAGATATTTCTATTTTAAAAAAACAGTTTTATATAAAAGTACATACAATATGTGCATAACCTTTTGAAACAAAAGCTGTGATAATTTTAGTGTTGCTACATCTACTGAAGAATTTATTTTTCCTCAAATCAAAACAGATAAACTTTCAATCCTGCTTTTTGGCACATTCCATACTAATACCTCTTCATATGCTGGGAAATCATTGTCATTTAAGAGGATGGTTTCAAATGAAAAGTTCACTTAGTGAGTTATTGGTACTGCTGTCAGGTTGAGGGCATCTTGTTGAGCTGAGGTGCTTCTGGTATTTAAAGAATGATGAATGAACAAGGAAAATGTGGTGTGTGTGTGTGTGTGTGTGTGTGTGTGTGTGTGTATCTTGCAAATGGCAAGATTTCATTCTTTTTGATGGCTGAGTAATACTCCGTTATGAAATCTTGCCATTTGCAAGGACATGGCTGGAGCTAAAGAGTATTATACTGAGTGAAATATGTCAGAGAAAGACAAACACCATATGATTTCACTCAAATGTGCAATTTAAGAAATGAAACAAACGAGCTGAAGGGGGAAAAAAGGAAAAGAGAGAAGCAAACCACAAAACAGACTCTTAACTATAGAGAACAAACTGATGTTTACCAGAGGGGAGGTGGATGGGGGATGGGTGAGATAAGGTGATGGGGAGTAAGGGGGGCACTTGTGATGAGCACCGGGTGATGTATGGAAGTGTTGAATCACTATATGTACACCTGAAACTAATATTACACTGTATGTTAATGAACTGGAATTTGAATAAATTCTTCATAAAAAAAATAAAGTTACTATATCTGGTAATCAGCTGAGGAAACAGTGCTGTATTCCAATCTGGAAGGAGAAACAGATTGGTAGGTTTATTAAGATGCATTTAGGTCTCTAGCTTTTTCCCAAGAAATTTGAAGAGCTATTTTGTCTGTTATTGATTTTCTTCCCTTATGCTGAAATTAGAACTTACTTCACTTACTACCAACCTAAGATATAACTCTAATATAGAGCTATTCTTCCACTTGGCATCTTCCACTCAGTAGTTTCAAAGTAGAATTTTAAGTGTTGATTATTAGGATGTTGATGATAGGTGTGAGTAGAACAGATAATATTGTGTAACAGAAATGATTTTTTATTTTCCACATCTACTATAGGCTATAGAGGTGAAGGAAAATGTTTATAAACTGAATAAGTATGTCACAGTGAAACTGCAAGCATAATAGGTCTATAAAAGATGAAGAAGTCTTTGCCCCATTTGCAAGCTGTTGATTAGGCTTTGATGAATAATTTTTTATGTGGGTGGGGTGATTTTTACTGTGCTTTACGCTACTGATTTCTGCCCTCCATGTAAAGAAAGGACTTCTCTGAACATTTGAATGCTTGCTGAATAGAGTTGTATTTTTAAATATTGTAACAACACTAATTGCAGATTGGTTTCCATGGTGATAGAAAAGTGAATTCAATATAGGAAAAATAACTTCAAAAATAGATTTGTTAAGAATCTAAAAGTAAGGGACTTAGAAATTCTATTTTTCATTCTTATAAAGAAAAGATTGAGATATCATTAAGTTGAAGGAAATAAACATGATTTAAATCATGATATTTATGTCATAAGTTTCTTCAGGCAAATGTAGCCTAATCTTTCATAGTGTATACACTTGGTACATATGGTTCAGGTTCTATATAAACACGCTGATGTTGAGACTTGTGCATTGGATGTCTTAAAACCCACAATTCCAAATGGTTTTACAGAATACCTTATATGTACTTGATCCTTACATGAATATCCCTGATGAAGTAGATAAGAGATTTTTCCCACAGGGGAAACAAGCACTATACCAATAAACATAGTAAGATAAGAAAAATGTAATGCATGTTGTAAGAGTTCTTATAGGTAGTCGAAGGTGAGAGAGGTTATTTCATATGGCATTCAAGAAAGACTTTATTGGGACACCTGGGTGGCTCAGTTGGTTAAGCAGCTGCCTTCGGCTCAGGTCATGATCCCAGCATCCTGGGATCGAGTCCCACATCGGGCTCCTTGCTTGGCAGGGAGCCTGCTTCTCCCTCTGCCTCTGCCTGCCATTCTGTCTGCCTGTGCTCGCTCTCACTCCCTCTCTCTCTCTGATAAATAAATAAAATCTTAAAAAAAAAAAAAAGAAAGACTTTATTGAAAATTGAATAGATTTTAGATATGCAGAGCATTTAGCAAGGAAAAATAAGATAAAGGTACCTGGAAGGGAGAGGGATGGATGGGGTAGAATGATTGTGGAAAAATATGTTTTAGAAGATATATGGAGATATTACCTTCCTTCGAGGCTGATCTATGGCTTATGAACTTTGTATTTAAGTTACTTTTTTTTTCTTGAGAGAGAGAGAGGGAGAGAGAGAGAGAGAATGTGCACATGTGTGCATGGGAAGGGAGGGGCAAAGGAAGAGGGAGAGAATACCAAGCAGGCTCCACGATCATGACTTGAGTCAACATCAGGTGTTGGTTGCTTAACCAACTGAGCCCCCCAGGCACCTCTAAATTACTTTCTTAGTAGGAACTGAGAAGGCACTGTGGGATTTTGAGAAGAGAGTACCACGACCCATGTGTAGTGGGTAATGGAGAGAAACCAGTTAGAAGACTACTGCAGTTATCCATTCTGCAGTCATGTAGTCTAGATCCTGTGAGGCCTAGAACCAGAGAAGTAGCAGTGGAGAATGGGGAAAAAAAAGGGACAGGTATGAAAGACAAGTTTTGGGAGACAGGAGAGATTCTAAGGAATTAAATATTGAGGTTAGATCTTGACCGTGGGAATATAAAAAGCGGATGTATGGAGAGGAAGAGTAGTAGAGGAATCTAGGATGATTAGGTCGGTCAATTAGATGGATGTGGTTATGCTATTTATTTACTTTAGGAATTCAGGAGGAAGAAGAGAATTTGTAAGGAAAGGTATGTATTCAGTTTGGTTCTTGAATACAATATTCCAGTGGGACAGTGTTGTTTCTTCAGTCATTCATTAAATATTTAGGGATCATCACTTCAGTTTCAGGTACTTTTCAAGATGTTGAGATGATAGGTATGTATGTATCTCACTTTTTCATTATGTGTTATAGTTAAAAATCTGTCAAATACACGTTGCAAATATTTTTATCCCAGTTTGTGACTCCTTTTTCTCTTGGTTTATGGGGTCCCTTTTGTGATTACTTAAAAACTTTTGATGTCGCCAGTTTTATCAGTCTTTTGTTCTTTTTGTGTTTTAGCTAAGACATTATTTTCCTCTATCTCCATGACTATTACTATTTTTTGCTTTTATTTTTATTATTTTACATTTTAAGGTTTTGCTTTTCATACTTAGCTGTTTAATTTACCTGGAATTATTCATTGGATATAGTAGAAGGCAGGGGTCTAGTTTCTCTTTCTAGTTATCTTAGACTATTGGTTAAATAGTAATTCTTTTCCTCAGTGATTTTTTAAGGCCTAAATGGTCATATATCAGTGTCCAAATGTACGTATTAATTATCTGACTACCTTCTCTGACCCATTAGTCTATGGCCTATCCCTGTGCTAGTACCACACTGTCTTAAGTAATAGATTACTATTACTTCTTATTATATAACAAAACACCTCAAAACTTAGTGGCTTGGGGCACCTGGGTGACTCAGATGGTTAAGCATCTGCCTTCCGCTCAGGTCATGATTCCAGGGTCCTAGGATCCAGACCTGCATCAGGCTCCCCACTCAGGGTGGAGTCTGCTTCTCCCTCTGCTACCGCCCCCACCCCCCGCTTGTGCTCTTTCTTGCTCTTTCAAATAACTAAATAAAATCTAAAA
>NW_019154118.1:6036383-6070257 GCF_002288905.1 Enhydra lutris kenyoni
TATATATATATATATATATATATATATATATATATATAAAGAACTTAGTGGCTTAACATGCCAACCCTTTTATTGTGTTTCATGATTCCTGATTCCTTGGACTGACTCAGGTGGGAAGCTCCGTGTCGATCTTGCTTGGGTTCTCAGGCGGCTGTAGCGATGGTGGCGGGGCTGTAGCGATGGTGGCGGGGCTGCACGTCTGGCGCTTCGGCGCTTCTTCACGTGCTCTCTCGCCATATGGCGTTTCATCCACCAGGGCCCCTTCTGTGAACTCTTTCTACGGCACTGTACTATGGTCCTTTGACATGGAGGCTTAGGACTCTAAGCGTAAGAAAGCAGAAACTGTTAGACTTTTAACTGACTAGTCTTAGAAGTCCCTAGAACATTGCTTTTCCCACATTTTATTGGTTCAGACAGTTACAACTGTAGCATAAATTCTAAAGTGGAGAGAGAAGCGCTCCCTCCATGAAATGAAGAGCAACAACCTCCAGAGAGGTACTAAAAGGTAGCTTCACAGCAAAGCTTGATTTCCAGTAGGATACATTTCCTGATTTCATCAAAATTATCTTGGGAAGAAAAAAAATTAAACTTTTGAAATTTTGATAAGAATTGCATTTAATGTATAGGTTGAGGATAATTACTGTATTTATCATGCTGAATTTTTAAATCTGTTTGAATTTATTTACATCTTCTTTCACATCTTTCAATAAGGTTTAGTAATTTCCTTTGAAATTCTGCACATCTTTTGTTGGGCTTATTTTTAGGTAGCTTACAGTTTCTGTTGTTAACATGAATTGAACATTTTTTCAGTTACATTTTAACATTAGATACTATTGATTACTGAAATTCTGTTGATTTTTTTTTACCTTTAAAAAATCCACTTTCAAAACATTTATTGAGAGAGAATTCATACACCATATAATTCATCTGCTTAAAGTATACAATTCACTGTTGGTTAGTATATTCACAATGTGTGCAAACATTGCCAAAGTCTACTTTTAGAACATGTTTATCAGTTACAAAAGAAATCCTGTACTCATTTTCGATCATTCTCATTCCCTTCTAAACCTGTACACCAACCCCTGACCTTTCTGCTTTGGTCACCCAGCCCTGGTAACCACTAGTCTACTTTCTGTCTCCATGGATTTGCCTATTCCAGAAATTTTGTATATATGGAATCATACAATGTGTGATCTTTTTGTAACTGTCTTTTATCACTTAGCATGTTTTCAAAGTTCATCTAAGACATAGCATGTATCAGTACTTCATTGTTTTTATCATTGAATACTATTTCATCATATGGCTGCATACCCCATTCTATACATTTAAAATTTTGCATTTTAAATTTAATACTTCTGGGAGACTTCTGCCTTTGGGAAGATGAAACAGACAATGGTGAGTTTCCTTTGTTTTTGTTTTTTTCTTTAGTCATTTCAACCATTTTATACAATTCATTGGCATGAAGTGCATTTACATTGTTTTGTAAAATTACCACTACCCATCTCTGGAAGTTTTCATCAACACAGACAGAAATACAGCATATGAAAAATCAGTCAATGTAATATAGCACATTAACTGAATGAATGAAAAAAAACACCCATGTGATCATCTCAGTTGATGCATAAAAAGCATTTGATAAATTTAGCATCCTTTCATGATAAAAACACTCAACAAACTAGGAACAGAAGGACACTCTGACAAGAATAAAGACCAAATATGAAAAATCCACTAGCTAACATTATATCCATGGTGAAAAACGGAAAGCATTTCTTCTAACATCAGCAACAAAAGCATGCCTGCTTTCAACACTTCTGTTCAGTGTGATTCAGAGCAATTAGGCAAGACAAATAAAAGGAATCCAAGTTGGAGAGAAAGAAATAAAATTATCTCTGTTCACAAGTGACATGATATATGTAGGAAAATCATAAAGATTCACAAGAAAACTCTTAGAAATAATAAATGAATTAAACAGTTTAAATTTAAATTTAAATTTAAAATCATCATTCCTATATCACTGGCATTTCTATACACTAAAAGTGAATAATCTGAAAAAGGAACTTAAAAAAATAATTCCATTTCCAATAGCACCAAAATTAATAAGTCACTTAAGAACACACTTAACAAAAAGGTGAAAGACTTGTAGACAGAAAGCTACAAAACGTTGCTGAAAGAATATAAAGAAAACCTAGTAAATGTAAAGATATCCTGAGTTCATGGGTTGGAATACTTAATATTTTTAAGGTGATGATAATACCCAAAGTAATCTATATCTTCATTGTAATCTTATCAAAATCCCAGTGGCATTTTTTTTTGATATAAGTAGAAGAACCCATCTTAAAATTCATATGAATTCTCAAAGGACTCCATATACCCAGAACAATCTTGAAGAAGAACAGAGTTGAAGAACTCACACTTCCTAATTATAAAGTCTACTACAAATCTAAAGGAATCAAAACAGTGTGGTACGACATAAAGATAGTCATATAGACCAATGAAATAGAGTAGAGAGCCCCCAGATAAACCCTCACATGTATGGTCTATTGATGTTCAACAAGATTGCCAAGTCTATCCGTTTAAAGAAGGGACAGTGTTCAGCGAACGGTGCTGGGAAAACTGGATATCTGTATGCAAAAGAATGAAGTTGGATCTTATAAACTCAAAATGTAACTAAGACATAAATATGAGAACAGAAACTTTAAAACTTAGAACATGTAGGGAAATCTTTATGACACTGGATTTAGCAATGATTTTTTGGATATGACACCAAAAGTTAAAGGCAAAAAACAATAGAAAATTGTATTTCACTGAAAGTAGAAACTTTTGTGCATTAAAGGATATTATCAAGAGAGTGAAAAGAGGGGCGGCTGGGTGGCTCAGTGGGTTAAAGCCTCTGCCTTCGGCTCAGGTCATGATCCCAGGGTTCTGGGATTGAGTCCCGCATTGGTCTTTCTGCTCAGCAGGGAGCCTACTTCCTCCTCTCTCTGCCTGCCTCTCTGCCTACTTGTGATCTCTGTCTGTCAAATAAATAAATAAAATCTTAAAAAAAAAAAAGAGTGAAAATGTAACCCAATAATGGGAGAAAGTACTTGAAAATCATGTATCGTATATGGGATTAATTTCCGAAGTAAAGAACTCCTACACCCCAAAACAATAAAACGAGCTAATTCACAAGTGGGCTAAGAACTTGAATGGACATTTCCCCAAAGAAGTTATTCAGATGGCCAATAAGCAAATGAAGAGAAGCTAATTTATCCATTATTGAAAGTAGTGTATTAAAATCTAATTATTATTGTAGAGCTGTCTGTTTCTCCCTTTGATTCCATCAGCGTTAATGTAATTTGGGGGCTACTTTGCTTGGTCCATCTGTATGTTTTTTCAGCCTTTTTGAGATAATGATTGACAAATATAAGTTGTATACATTTAAGGTACATAATTTGATGTTTTGATATATGTATACATTGTGAAATGTTTACCACAATCAAGCTAATTAACATATCCATCACTTCACATAATTACTGTTTTTTTGGAATTGAGAACCCTTGAAATCTATTGCCAGCAAATTTCAAGTGTACAATACATTATTATTAACTGTAGTCACCATGCTGTGAATTAGTTCTTTAGAACTTACTCACTTTACAACTGAAAATTTATACATTTTCATCTGTATCTTTCCCTTTCCCCGTCCCTCAGCCTCTTGTAACCATGACACGACTGTTTCTCAGAATTCAGCTTTTGTTTTCAAAAAGACTCTGCATATAAGTGACATCATGAGGTATTTGTCTTTCTGTGTCAGACTTCTCTACATGTAGCATAAGGTTTGCTAGTTTCATCTGTGTTGTCACACATTGTAGGATTTCCTTCTGTTTGTGGCCGCATAATATTTCATTGTGTTTGTGTAGTATATATGCACACACATGTGTATACCTGTGCATATATCACATTTTTGTTATCCAAGTGCAGATGTACACGTACATGGTTTCTGTATCTTGGCTACTGCACATAATGCTGCAGTGAACATGGGAATGCAGGTGTCTTTTTGAGATAAAGATTTTATTTCCGTTGGATATACATGAGTGGGATTGTTAAGTCATATGGTAGTTCTATTTTTAATATGTTGAGGAACTTTTATACTTTTTGCCATAAGGACTGTACCAATTTACATGCCCACAACTACTTCATAAGGCTGTCCTTTTCTCCATATTCTTACCAATTCTTACCGTTTGACTTTTTGATAACAGCCGTCCTAAGAGTGGTGGACTTATCTCATTTTGGTTTTGATTTTCATTTCTTAGATGATTAGAAATGTTGATTATTTTTTCATATACCCATTGGCCTTTGTACATATCCTTGGGAAAAATGTTTGTTTACGATTTTGCTTATTTTTTAATCAGGTTATTTTTATTATTTTTGTTGTTACTGAGTTGTATGAGTTCTTTATATATTTTGGATAATAACTTCATATCACATATGTGGTTTACAAATATTTTCTCCCATTCTGCAGATTGCTTTTCTTTTTTCTTTTTTTTTTAAAGGCATTTTAGTTTATTAGACATAGAACCTTTCTTGCTTACAGGGGGATTTTCAAAATATAAAAATCATATTATATGTTATATTGGGTTTCTTAGACCCATTATTTTATTTTTTATTTTTTTGTAATTTTATTTTATTTTTTTTCAGTGTTCCAAGATACATTTTTTGTGCACCAGACCCAGTGCTCTATGCAATACGTGCCTTCCTTAATACCCACCACCAGGCTCACCCAATCCCCCACTCCCCTCCCCTCCAAAATCCTGTTTGTTTCTCAGAGTCCACAGTCTCTCATGGTTTGTCTCCCACTCCGATATCTCCCAGCTCCCTTCTCTCCATCTCCCCATGTCCTCCATGTTATTCCTTATGCTCCACAAGTAAGTGAAACCATATAATTGACTCTTTCTGCTTGACTTATTTCACTCAGTATAATCTCCTCTATCCCATCCATGTTGATACAAAAGTTGGGTATTCATCCTTTCTGATGGAGGCATAATACTCCATTGTATATACAGACCATATCTTCTTAATCCATTTGTCTGTTGAAGGGCATCTTGGTTCTTTCCACAGTTTGGCGACTGTGGCCATTGCTGCTATGAACATTGGGGTACAGATGGCCCTTCTTTTCACTACATCTGTATCTTTGGGGTAAATACCCACTAGTGCAATTGCAGGGTTATAGGGTAGCTCTATATTTAATTTCTTAAGGAATCTCCACACTGTTTTCCAAAGTGGCTGCACCAACTTGCATTCCCACCAACAGTGTAAGAGGGTTCCCCTTTCTCCACATCCTCTCCAACACTTGTTGTTTACTATCTTGTTAATTTTGGCCATTCTAACTGGTGTAAGGTGGTATTTCAATGTGGTTTTGATTTGAATCTCCCTGATGGCTAATGATGATGAACATTTATTCATGTGTTTGTTAGCCATTTGTAGGTCTTCTTTGGAGAAGTGTCTGTTCATGTCTTCTCCCAATTTTTTGATGTGATTATCTGTTTTGTGAGTGTTGAGTTTGAGGAGTTTATAGATCTTGGATATCAGCCCTTTGTCTGTAGTGTCATTTGCAAATTGCAGATTGCTTTTCATTTTGTTGATTATATCCTTTGGTTTGCAAAAACTTTTTTAGTCTGACATAATCCCAGATGTTTATTTTTGCATCTATTGCCTGTAGCTGTCAGATGGAGTGTTTTGTATGTGTCTGTTAGATCCTTTTCTCTTAAAATATAGTTTAAGTCTAATGTTTCATTATTGATTTGCTTCCTGGGTAATCTGTCCATGTTAAGAGTGGGATATTAACATTTCCCATTACAGTTGTATTGCTCTTTATTTCTCCTTTTGTTTTTGTAGATACTTTCTTAATGTATTTTGGTGCTCCAACGTTGAGTGCATCAATATTTACAATTGCTATATCTTCTTCATTAATTGATCCCTTTGTCTTTATGTAATGACCTTTGTCTGTTGTGACAGTTTTTGACTTAAGGTTTATTTTGTCTGATGGAAGTACAGTCATCTCTCTTGTCTTTGGTTTCTATTTGCAAGGAATATTTTTTTCCCTGTTCCTTCAGCTTTATTGTTTATATCTTTTCACTTTTAGTCCTTAACGCTAAAATGAGCATCTTTTAGGCACCTTGTAGTTGAATCTAGCTTTTTATTAATTTAGCCACTCTGTTACTTTAGTGGGAAATTTAAGCCTTTTACATTTAAAATAATTACAGATAGAGGCTGGGAAGATAGCGGAGTAGGAGGACTCTAAGCTTACCTAGTCTCTGAGATACAGCTAGATAACACATCACTTTCAACAACCCAGGAAATGACCTGAAGACTGGCAGAACAAAGGCCACAACTAAAGGCAGAGAAGAGGCTACCTCAAAGAAGATAGGAAGAGCAGAGATGCAGTGGGAGCTAAATAGATGTGTGGGCTGTCTGTGGGAGAAAGGGATCTGTGGGTGCTGAAAAGGAAGAGAAACAGACTCTCATACCAGGGAGTTCACACAGTGAAGCTAAATCCCCTTTACATTTGGCTTTGAAAACAAGAACTTCGTGAGTTCTTACAACCAGTGGGACTTAAAGCCTGGAATTTTAAAAATTAGTGGGTTTAGCTCTGGGAGAGCTGGAGGGCAATTGAGTCCCTGCCCTTGAAGAGATAGCACAACCAAAAAGCCCACAGACATACAGCATGGAAACAGTTTGAAAAACAGGCCTGGGGCATAGGGGAGGGAGAGTTATTTACTAATCTCAGAGTGTGTCATAGAGGGACAGAGATTGCTGGGCAATTCCTCCAGGAACAAAGCACCTGGTAGGTGCCACTTCACTCCCATTCCTGAGATACACACAGTGGCCACCTGTGGGAACCAGCAAACATTTACTACCTAGCCTCAGCCCTTTAGGGAATCTGCCCTTTCCGGTCATGCTTGCCTCAGTCCCACCACTGTGGGTTCTCTCCCCTAGAGGACGAGCACATACTCTGCCAGCAGTGTGTCTTTGACCTGTGTGCAAGGCCTTGGTTTAGGTGGTGGCAGAAGTGGTGGGGACCCCCTTCTGCAGAAGAATGGGTACATGTTGTTAAAATTGTGAGCCCCACACAAAGTGTGATCCCCTCCACCCCAGCTGGCCTTGGTTCAGCACTAGCAGCAGGTCTCATTTTACAAGCAGTTTGACTGGCATCTTGTTAAAACTGCATGCCTTGCCTGGCCACCAGGTGAGGGGGTTCACGTCCCCTGCTGCTGATGCACAAATCTTGCAGGCACTGTGTGATTAGTTCCCTCCAATATGCTATTGGCCAGAACCCATTCAAACCAGGGCCATAAGCCTGACAAGTGTGCAGGCAGCTTCCAAAGTGGCCAGCACCACATCAAAGTGACTCCTGTCCTTGGGAGAGGGGAATAGACCACACACACCAGTCAGACTTCAGTCCCAGCAATAGGCTGGGGACAGATAGTTGGTCCGATTGCAGGGACCACCCACCAACAAAAACATCTCAGGGGACAACACACAGTGTGCCCTACAGTTTGGTGCTACCTGGCAAATGCGTGGTCTGATGAAACTCGTGCCCAAGAAGGCCCCAGATTGGTCCACTGACACCACAGAGAGCAGACATTTCCCACAACAGGCAAAGAGAGCCACAGCAGCTGACTGGACTGAAGGAAAAAGCAGCCCAGCAGCCACAACAGTGGGGTGCATGCAACACACATAGCAGACACCCTTGAAGTGCCAGATTCCAGTAAGCATGGAACATTGCACTGCAGGGCATGATAAGATCTTCTCTTCATGAGGCCATTACTTTCAGGAGCAGGAGATGTAGCTGACTTTGTAACACAGAACAGACACACAGAGTTAGACACAAGAGACAGAGGAATATGTCCCAAATGAAACAATAGGTCAAACCACAATAAGAAATCTAAGTAAAATGGAGATAAATAATGTGCCTGATAGAGAATTTAAAATAAAAGTTATAATGATACTCACTGGACTTGAGAAAAGAGTGGAAGACATCAGTGAGCCTTTAACAAAGACATATAGAAGAACCAATCAGAGATGAAGAACACAATAAGTGAAATTAAAAATACACTAGGTGGGGGGCACCTAGGTGGCTCATTGGGTTAAAGCCTCTGCCTTCTGCTCAGGTCATGATCCCAGGGTCCTGGGATCAAGCGCCACATTGGGCTCTCTGCTCAGCAGGGATCCTGCTTCCTCCTTTCTCTCTGCCTGCCTCTTTGCCTACTTGTAATCTCTGTCTGTCCAATAAATAAATAAAATCTTTTTTAAAAAGATGCTTAAAAAAATAAAAATACACTAGATGGAATAAATAGCAGACTAAAGGAAGGAGAAAATGAATCAGCAACCTAGAGGACAGAGTAATGGAAAGTAACAAGACGAACAGGTAAAAGGAAAAAAAAATTAAGCAAAATGCAAATAGATTTAGGGAACTCAGTGACTCTATCAAGCAAAAGAGCATTTGCATTACAGGGACCGAAGAAGAAGAGAAAAGTGGGCAGATCATTTATTTGAAGACATAATAGCTGAAAATTTCTTGCACCTGGGGAAGGAAATGGAACTCCAGATTCAGGAGGTACAGAGATCCCCCAACAAAATCACCCCACGGAGGTCCACACCAAGACTCATAGTAGTTAAAATAGCAAAAAGTAGTGATAAAGAGAGAATTTTAAAAGCAGCAAGAGAAAAGAAGACTGATACATACAAAGGAAACCCCATAAGGCTCTTAGGGGATTTTTCAGCAGCAACTTTGCAGGCCAGAAGGGAGTGGTATGATATATTCAAAGTGATGAAAGGAAAATACTGCAGCCAAGAGTATGCTCTCCAGCAAGGCCGTCTTCGAGAATAAGAAAGAGTTTGCTGGACCAACAAAAGCTACCGGAGTTTGTGACCCCTAACCCGGCCCTATAGGAAATGTTAAAAGGGAACTCTTTCAGTGGAAGGAAAAGATCGTAAGTAAGAGTAAGAAAAGTAGGAAGCACAAAAGCAGTAAAAATAAGTATACATGTAAAAATCAGTCAAGGGATTTACAAAATAAAAGGATGTGAAGTATGACAACCACGTACCTAAAACATGGAGCGAGGGGAGAGGAGTAAGGAATGAGTTCAAACTTAAGTGTCCTATCCACTTAATATAGTCTGCTGTATGCAGAAGATATTATATACAAACCTAATGGTAACAACAAACCAAAAATCAATAATAGACATGGAAAAAGTCAAGAGAAAGGAATCTAAGTATATCACTAAAGAGAACCAACAACCTGTGAGAGAAGCAAGAGAATAACAGAGAACTACAAAGACAATCACAAAACAAGTAACAAAATGGCAATAAATACACACATATAAGTAATTTGTATGCTCTTTATATGCTGCCTATGAGAGACTCATTTCAGATCTCCAGACACATACAGATTGGAAGTTAAGGGGTGGAGAAACATTTATTATGCAAGTGGATGTGAAAAAAAAAGCCAAGATAGGAATACTTTTATCAAGCAAAATGAGGACTTTAAAACAAAGACAATAATGAGACAAAGAAGGACACTATACAATAATGAAGGGGACAAGAAGATACAACAATTTTAAACATTTATGTACCCAATATGGGAGCATCCAAATACATAAAACAGTTAATACAAATGTAAAAAAAGCTAGTTGATAGCCATATGATAATAGTGGGGATCTTTAACATCCCTTTTACATCAGTGGACAGATTCTCTAAACAGAAAACCAACAAAAAACAGTTTTTTTTAATGACACACTGAACCAGATGGAGTTAACAGATATATTCAGAACATTCCATCCTAAAATAGCAGAGAATACATGTTCTTTTCAAGTGGACACAGAACATTTTCCAGAATAAATCACATATTAGACCACAAAATAGGTCTCCAAAAATTAAAAAAAATCAGTCATATCGTGAATGTTTTTTTGACTGCAGTGCTATAATTGATATTAGAAATCAACCACAGGAAAAAATCTGGAAAGAGCACAGATACATGGAGGTTAAATAATAGACTACTAAACAATGAGTGGGTCAACCAAGAAATCAAAGAAGTAATCAAAATTACCTGGAGAGAAATGAAAATGAAAACACAATGGCTCAAAATCTTTGGGATTCAGTAAAAGCTGTTCTGAGGGGTAAGTTTATAGCATACAGGCCTACCTCAAGAAGCAAGAAAATTCTCAAACGAACAAACTAACATTTCACCTTAATCAACTAGAAAAAGAACAAACAAAACATCAAAAGGAAGGAAATAATAAAGATTTGAGCAGAAATAAATGATATGGAAACTAAAAAATAGAGTAGAACAGATCAATGAAGCCATTAGTTGGTTCTTTGAAAAGTTGATAATCCTCTGACCCGACTCACCAAAAATAAGAGAGGACTTTAAGTAAACAAAATCAGAAATGAAAGTGGAGAAATAACAACTGACACTACAGAGATGCAAATAATTACAAGGGAATATTATGAAAAATGATATGCCAACAAGTTGGATACCCTAGAAATGAGTGAATTCCTAGAAATACATAACCTACCAAAACCAAAGCAGGAACTGAAGCAGGAAGAAATAGAAAATTTGAACAGACTAATTACCAGCAATGAAATTGAATCAGTAATCGAAAACAACAACAACAACAACAAAAAACCCTTCCCAACAACATAAGTCCAGGCCCAGACAGCTTTACAGGTGAATTGTATAAACATTTAAAGAAGAGTGAATACCTGTTCTTCTCAAACTTTCCCAAAAAGTGGAAAAGGAAGTATATCTTCCAAATATCCATGAAGCCAGCATTACCTTGATACCAAAACTAGATAAAAACACCACAAAAAGGGGGAACTACAAGTTAATATCTCTGATGAATATAGATTTGAAAATTCTCACCAAAATATTAGCAAACTGAATGCAACAATACATTAAAAAGTTACTCACCACAATTAAGCGGGATTTATTCCTGGGGTGCAAGAGTGGTTCAGTATTTGCAAGTCAATCAAAGTGATACATCAATAAGAGAAGGGATAAAAACTATATGATCATTTCAATAGATGCAGAAGAGGCATTTGACATAGTACAACATCCATTCATGATAAAAGCCCTCAACAAAGTAGGTCTAGAGGGAACATACCTCTCATAATGAAGGTCATATATGAAAAGCCACAGTGAACATCTTCAGTGGGGGAGAAACAGTGCTTTTCCTTTAAGGAACAAGACAGGGATGTCCACTTTCACTACTTTTATTCAACATGGTACTGAAAGTTCTAGCCACAGCAACCAGTCAATCAGATAACAAAAAATTAAAGGCATTGAAATTTGTAAGGAAGAGGTAAAACTTTCACTCTTTGAGATGACATACTATATATAGAAAAGCCTAAAGATTCCAAAATACTAATAGAACTAATCAATGAATTCATTAAAGTTGCAGGATACAAGATCAATGTACAGAAATCTGTTGAATTTCTACACAGTAATAATGAAGCAACAGAAAGAGAAAATAAGAAAACAATCCCATTTACAATTGCACCAAAGATAACAAAATACCTTGGAATAAACTTAACCAAGGAAGTGAAAGTCCTATACTCTGGAAAACTATAAAACATTGATGAAAGAAATTGATGACAAAACAAAGAATGGAAAGACATTTCATGCTCATGTATTGAAAGAAAAAATACTTTAAAATGCATATAGTACTAGAAAGATTATAAATATTTAATGCAACTCCTATCAAAATACCAACAGCATTTTTCACAGAACTAGCACAAGCAAGTTTAAAATTTGTGTGAAACTGCCAAAGACACTGAATAACCAAAGCAGTCTTGTAAAAGAAAAAACTGAAAGTATCACAATTCCACACTTCAAGCTCTACTAATCAAAACAGTATAGTACTGGTACAAAAAGAGACACAAAGATCAATGGAACAGAATTATGTGGTCAGATAGTCTTCAGTGAAGATGGCAAGAATAGGCAATGAGGGAAAAAAGTCCCTTCAACAGATTGGTTTGGGAAAACTGGACAGCTACATGGAAAAGAATGAAACTGGACCACTTCCTTTCATCATACAGAGACACAAATTTAAGATGAATTAAGGACCTAAATGTGAGACCTGAAACCATAAAAATCCTTGAAGAGAGCACAAGTAGTAATTTCTCTGACATCAGCTGTAACAGCATCTTTCTTGATATGTATCTGGAGGCAAGGGAAACAAAATAAAAAATAAGATACTGGGAATATATAAAAATTTTGCACAGCAAAATTTTGCAAAGCAAAGGAAACAACCAACAAAACTAAAAGACAATCTACTGAATAGGAGAAAATATTTGCAAATGACATATCCAATAAAGTGTTAGTATTCAGAATATATACAGAACTAACAAAACTCAGCACCAAAAGCCCCAAGTAATCTAGTTAAAAATAGAAGACATGAACAGAGATTTCTTCAAAGAAGACATCCAGATGGCCAACAGATATATGGAAATATGCTCAGCATCGCTCATCAGCAGGGAAATGCAAATCAAAAGTGTAATGAGATATCACTTCACATCTGTCAGAATGGCTAACATCAAAAACTGAAGAAATAAGTGTTGACAAGGATGTGGAGAAAAAAGAACCTGTCTGTACTGGTGGTGGGAATGCAAACTGGTACAGCTATTGGGGAAGACAGTGTGGAGGTTCCTTAAAAAATTAAAAATAGATCTACCTATGATCCACTAATCACAGTACTGGGTATTTATTCAAAGAATATGAAAACACTAATTTGAAGAGATATGTTCACCCCTATATTTATTGCAGCATTATTTACAATAGCCAAATTATGGAAGCAGCCCATGTCCATTGATAGATGAATGGATAAAGAAGGTGTGGTATATACAATGGAATATAATTCAGCCATAAAAAAGATGAAATCTTGCTATTTGCAACATGGATTTATCTAGACGGTATAATGCTAAGTGAAGAAATCCCTTTAATGAAGATGGTGCCAAAGGCCAAGAAGGAAGCCCCTCCCAAAGCTGAAGCCAAAACAGAAGGCTTTGATGGCCAAGACAGCAGTGCTGAAGGGTGTCCACAGTCATACAAAAGAAGATCCACACATCGCCTACATTCCAATGACCCAAGACACTGCATCTCCAAAGGCAGCCCAAATATCCTTGAAAGAATGCCCACAGGAGAAACAAGCTTGATCACTGTACAGTCATCAAGTTCCCCCTGCCTACTGAGTCAGCCATGAAGAAAATAGAAGACAACAACACATTTGTGTTCATTGTAGATGTCAAGACCAACAAGCACCAGATCAAATAGGCTGTGAAGAAGCTCTAGGACATTGACGTGGCCAAGATCAACACCTTGTGGAGAGCAGAAGGTGTACGTTCGACTGGCTTCTGTGATGCTTTGGTTGTTGCCAACAAAATTGGAATAGTCTAAACTGAGTCCAGCAGCCTAAATCTAATTTCTTTCACCATAAAAAAATAATGCTAAGTGAAATAAGCCATAGACAAATAGCATATGATTTCACTCATACCTGGAACTTAAGAAATAGACAAAAGAACAAGGGGGGGGTAGAGAGACAAAGCAAAAAAAACAAGTTCTTAACAAGAGAACAAATTAGTAGTCACCAGGGGTGAGGTGCGGGTGGTTGGTTGAAAAGGTGAAAGGGATTAAGAATCCATTTGTCTTCATGAGCACTGAGTAATATATGGAATTGTTGAATCACTGTATTGTACATCTGAAATTAATATAACACTGTATGTTAACTGTACTGGAATTTAAAAAATCATGTGGGTGAAATAAATGAACAGTTAGACTTGAGAATTTAATCCCTTGGTTAGTGAACTGGGAATAGGACATAAGGATGAAGAATGAAGTAGTTGGAAGGGAGGAGGGGTTGAGACTGTCTTGCATATCTCTAAGAGAATCATTTGCCCTGGCTGGTTTTAACTGGACATTGGTCCAGACATAGAAGAGTAGAAGCCCTAACTACTCTCATTCAGCCTTAATTTTTAAAAAGCCTAAAATTGGGGCGCCTGGGTGGCTCAGTGGGTTGGGCCGCTGCCTTCGGCTCAGGTCATGATCTCAGGGTCCTGGGATCGAGCCCCGCATCGGGCTCTCTGCTCTCTAGGGGAGCCTGCTTCCTCCTCTCTCTCTGCCTGCTTGTGATCTCTCTGTCAAATAAATAAATAAAATCTTAAAAAAAATAAAAATAAAATAAAAATAAAAAGCCTAAAATTAAAAACTGACTTGCAAATTATAGTAGTACTAAATGAGAAACTTTAAGGGGAAAAGATTAATGACACAGAGTTTTGCTAATTTAAAGCATGAAGGGTACTTTTGTTTTTGTAATGAAGTGTATTTAACTGTCAAGCCACAACATATAGAGAACAGTAGATAGGAATGTTAAAGATTTGTCTGAAATTTGAATCTCTACTAATTATTTTATTATGAAATTGATTTCTGACTAGACTGTAAGAAGTTCTGTGATATTCTGCTTTAAGAAGTTTACACTGACATCCTCTTTGAAATAATTGCAGTTTCTGTTGAGCTTGTTTTAGGAGACTACATTTGTTTAGAACGTTTCATACAGAAAACTGTTCACTTTTTAAGGTTATGAACTGTTTCTCATGGGTATAGAATTTGCTCATCAAGCTTATAGCATTGATCTCATTGACTTTAACCTTACAGATTTTGTTCTAAATCAACTAATCCAAAAAAAAATTATTGATAGTTCAGAACGTTTTGTTAATCGTTCTGTTTGATCCGTATTTCCTTTGTTACCTTCTTACTCTTGCTATCTTCGTTGGTGATTTGCTGAGTAGTTGTGGCATTATACTTTGTTTCCTTTCTTCTTCTCTTTCCTGTATCTACTCTAGGCTTTTTCTTTGTGATTACTATGAAGTTTACATAAAATATCATATGATATCCCGCTTTAAGCTGATATGAACCTAAGTTGGATTGCATAGAAAAACTGGTTTTCTTTGGCTCACATTTTAGGTTATTGTTATTACAACTTACATCTTTTTATATTTGATATCTATTTAAAGGCTATTGTAGCTATAGTCATTTATTTTTGTCTTTCAGCTTTTATACTAGAGTTAAAAGTGATTTACAGGGACGCCTGGGTGGCTCAGTGGGTTAAGCCTCTACCTTCAGCTCAGGTCATGATCTCAGGGTCCTGGGATCGAGCCCCGCATTGGACTCTCTGCTCAGCAGGGAGCCTGCTTCCTCCCCCCTCTCTCTTTGTGCCTGCCTCTCTGCCTACTTGTGACGTCTATCAAATAAATGAATAAAATCTTTTAAAAAAAAAGTGATTTGCATACCACTTTCAGTAAGAGAGAATTTTGAATTTATGCATTTACCTTTATTCTTGAATTTTATATGTTTATGTTTTTACTTTGTTTACTAGTATCTATTCATTTCAGCTTGAAGAACTCTCTTTAGAATTTCTTGTAATGCAGTTATAGCAGTGATCTCCCTCTGCTGTTACTTGTCTGGGAAGGTATCTCTCCTTCATTTCTTATGGGCAGCTTGCCGTGTATAGTAGAATTGTTTGTCCGTTTTCTTCTTTCAGTACTTTGAACATATCATCCTAGTCTCTTGTGGTCTGCAAAATTTCTGCTGAAAAATCTGATAATGCTATGGGGATTCCTTTGTACACGAAAGTCTCTTTTCTCTTCTTGCTATTGAAATTCTTTTTGCTTGATTTTTGACTGATTATAATGTGTCACGGTCAGATCCTCTTTGGGTTCAATACGTTTGGTGATGTTTGAACTTCACATATCTGGGTATCCATATCTCTTCTCAAATTGGGGAGAGCAGATAAACTTTTTGTCCCTTTTCCTCCTTCTCTTGGGACTCCAGTAGTGCATGTATTGTTACACTTAATGTATCCTGTAAATTCTGTAGTCTTTCTTCATTCTTTTTCCATTTCTTTTTCTTTTTGCTTTTCTGTCTAATTTCAAAATACCTGTGTCTTTAAGCTCATTGATTATTTCTTCTGCTTTGAAATTGAGTCTGTTGTTGCTGTTCTCTATTAAATTTTTCAGTGCAGTCATTATATTCTTTAGCTCTGTGCTTTCTGGGTTTTTAGAAAATCATTTCTACGTCTTAAACTTCCCATTTTGTTCAAGTAATGCTTCTCTAAGTTTGTTTAGTTGTCTGTCTGTCTCTCTCTCTTTTTTTGGTACTTCACTGAATTTCTTTAAGATGATTATTCTGATTTTAAAAAGATGATTATTCTGGATTTTTTGTCTATTACCTCCTAGATCTTTCTTTTTTGGGGGTCCCTTATTAGATATTTATTCCATAGGTGATGTCATGTTTCCCTGATTTGTCATGATCCTTATGTTCTTGCACTGTGTCTGCACATTGGTGGAAGTAGTGTCCTCTTCCAGTTTTTATAGGTTCATTTAACAGGAGAAGATTTTGAAGAGTCACCATGGCTGGTGAGTTTGAATGGGCCAGCTGGTTGCATCTGTACATAGGCAGTATTTGCTGCTGGGGTCTCTGATAGATGAAACCACTGCACATCTTTTGAGGTCAGGTGGATTGCTGGCTTGGCTCTGTCATCAGGTAGGACCACTTGCCTGGCTGTGATTGCACATAGGTGCAGGCTGGGCTCAGTAATCATCCTTGGTTAGTTGTGGCCACACTTGGTACTGAATGGCCAGGTCATGCCAAACTGGTGTTTGTATTTTGGTGGGTCTGCAGGCTGGGTCCTATGATTGAGGGAGGCCAAAGGCTATCTGTGCTTTTGGGCAGGGACACAGGCTGGTCTCTGTGATGATGGAGAGTATGCACATCTTTTGCTGTACTTGGGCATGGTAACTGGTGGGATTTTCTCCCTGGTCAGGGATTCTGGCTGTGGCTGGTCAAGAATGTTCACTCACTGGTTTCCTGGGGTGGGCAGGGTCACAGGCTGTGTCTTACATCTGAGTGCTGCTTCCTGGAGGCCAGGCTCTGCAGTCTGGTAGTATCACTGACTGCCCTCTCTAGTTGGCTGATCTCTTGATTGGAGACCCCAACCAGGCAAAACTGATGACTGTGTCCCCTGGGCTGACCTGGCTACCATTTTGGCTCTGAAGATGGGTGGAGGTGCAGGTGGGGCTTTCTTATCAGGCAAGGTTGCCAGCAGGGTCCTGTCCACCACCAATATTCGTTGACTAGTTTCTTTGTGCCCCATCCTCTTTCTTTGTTACTAAGTGATCCCATGTGGTCTACCCCTGTCAATTCCTTCAGTGTTCCCTGTGAGGCAAGACAGAAATGGGCCTCCTGAAGTTCACCCCTCAGCACTGGGGACGCTAGATATCTCTCTAGGGCTCTTTTTTTCCTAAAGAAAAACCATAGCCCTAGGGAATTCTTTTCAGTGTGGTGCTGTGCTGGCCTAGGAAAGGGGTGGTGGTCATTACGAAACTACTCCTTTTTCCCTTCTAATATGACTTTTCTCAGTTTTTTGGTCTTAAGTGTTTGTGTTGGCCTCACCTCCCAAGTTCTAGGATTTTCACAACCAAATTCTTATGTGTTGATAGTTGCTATTGTCTGTTTTGGTGGGGAGGGGTGGTCTAGAGTCTGGGTTCTCTGATTCTTCTGTCGTCTTGACATCACTATTCATATAATCTCTTTCTGTCTTTCTCTCTTTCCTTCTGGGATTTTCACAATGCATGTTTTGGTCTTTTTGAATGTATCCTGCTGGTTCCTGAGCAACATTTCACTTTTTAAAATTCCTTTCTCTTTCTGTTCTTTGAACAGTATTCAGGTTTCTCCTGCCTTCTGAAACTTTGTGTTATACTACTTTGCTTTGATGAAGGACTAATGTTAGTACAGTAATGACTATTATTTTCATAAAAGTGAAAATCCTTTTGGGATTTCTTTCTCTTAACAAAAACAGGTACTAACAGAGGTCTTTCATAAAAGTAAGGTGGTGTAATGCAGACTTTTGGAAAGGAGAGGATACTCTTCGCTTCATACCGTTTTGGCTTTTAAAAGGTTTCAAAGGAATGTTCTACTTTTGGATAGTGGGGGAAACCTGTTTTTTTTTTTTTTTTTAACTGATAAAATGGCAATGTATTTTTTTTCGTTTACTTCCTCTCTTTAGTTTTTTTTTTAATTTAAATTTTTATTTTTTTGTTCAGCACAACAGTATTCCTTGTTTTTGCACCACACCCAGTGCTCCATGCAATCTGTGCCCTCTCTAATACCCACCACCTGGTTCCCCCAACCTCCCACCCCCCGCTGCTTCAAACCCCTCAGATTGTTTTTCAGAGTCCATAGTCTCTCATGGTTCACCTGACTTACCCTATCTTTAAATAAGCTGTTTCTTCTTCTTGCCCAAATCTTCTGTTGATCCCTTTAGTTAGAATTTTTAGTCATTCCTCAAATTTGTTTTTTGCTCTCTTTTTTATTTTCTTTTTCTTCATTGATATTTTCATTTATTTAAACATTGTTTTTCAGGTTTCCCTTAGTTCTTTGAGCTCTTTGAGTGTGTTTTATATAGTACATTTGAGATCTGTTAGGTCCTTGTATTGTTTGTATTGGTTTATTATTTTTTTTCTTGTGAATGATCCATATGTTCCTGTTTCTTTGTATATTTTGTGAGTTTTGTTGTTGTTGGGTACTGGACATTTGGATATTATAATGTGGTAACTATGGAAATCAGATTCTATCTCTTACCACAGATATGCTGTTTTTGATTGTGAGGGCTGCAGTCTGTGTTTTTAGCGACTTTTCCAGGCTGTTTTTGAAAAGATTGTGTTCTGTGTCCTGTGTGCTCACTGATGTCTCTTCTTTTACTTGTGTTCAGATAGTGTTTTGTTAGGGAATTCCTTGAATGCCCAGAACTAAAAATAAAAAATAAAGAAAATAAATAATAAGCCAGTCTTTGCACATTTCCTTTGTATTAAGAGACTCATTCAACAGTTAACCAGGCTCTTTACAGCTCTGTCTTAGCCTGGAGAGTAGAGGTGAAAGCTTAGGAAATCTTTATGTCTTTTGTGCATGTGTCCTACTCTGAACATATTCATGGCTTTCTAAATGCCCCACCATACACACATACTTTTGAATGCTCTCATTTCCCAAGGAACCTCTCTTCTCAGCTCTTTCTCCTGGGCGTTAAGCTTATAGCTAAGTTATGTCTTAGCTATAATCTTTTGCTTCAGGTGACTGAAGACTTTTAGTTCACTTTACAATATTTTAATGATGCTGTTTTTTTAAAATCCCCCAGGGTGAATTCCAATTTAGGTGAAAAAGAAACGTATTCCTTGTGTCAACCTTTCATGTAAATGCCAGACAGACAGATCAGAACAGACAAATACAATAGTTTATTAATGATGTCTCTGCTCCTTCTGGACGCAAGGAGCAGAGGGCGCTAGGGCTTCTGTGGACAGGAGTGTTGCTGAGATGGGAAGGGGAGGAGCAAGGGTGGGTAACAATACCACGGAGCTTTCCTGCAAGTCAGAAGTCACCATTTTTCTTGATTCATTGTCTCATGCTGATTGTAAACTTTCTACTGTATTCTACATTACTGAGAAAGTTGGTTGTGAGAGTTACTGCTTGTTTTTCTCTGAAGGGAATGGAGTTTGGAGTTGCCCACCCAGCCATTTTATTGACACCATTTGACTGTCCACACCATCTGAACATCCTCCCTTTCTGTTACGTCCTCTCCAACTATCTTTTTGCCTTTTTGGGGAAGTTTTTTCTTCTCTTCCTCACTCTCTCCTTCGCCCTAGTTCTTCTTAAGAAGGTTGATTTTATTTCTAGTCTTTATTTCTTCTGTATTTACGGCCATTTTAAAATTTAAAACTCTTTCTTGTGGTTTAGATGTTCAAGAGTTGTGTTTTTTTTTTTTTAACCTCCATTGAGGGGAATTGAAAATTGGTGAGATATCCAAAGGTCTCATTGTGCTTTACTGCTGAGCCACCAGTTTTCTGAACTGAGGGAGAGCATGTGCTCTTTCTCTGTCTCTTTGTACCTGGTTGCTACTTCTCTTTGTTTTCCAGTCCTTTCCCCAATCTCCTGTGCAAACACAGAGCTTGCTTCTATCTGTCCTACTGTGAACCTTGGTGTAGAGCTGCTGCTTACTCTCGGAAACCCTGGTTGCCTCCAGGGGTTTCTCCTGGCTTTTCTGTGCCAGCTCCAGCCTTTAGTTGTTCAATCTCTTGAATGCCCGAGAAGGCACTCTCTGAGCCTTCTTTAAATTTTTTTTTTTTTAAAGATTTTTATTTATTTATTTGACAGAGAGAGATCACAAGTAGACGGAGAAGCAGGCAGAGAGAGAGAGAGGGAAGCAGACTCCCTGCGGAGCAGAGAGCCCGACGCGGGACTCGATCCCAGGACCCTGAGATCATGACCTGAGCCGAAGGCAGCGGCTTAACCCACTGAGCCACCCAGGCGCCCCCTCTCTGAGCCTTCTTGCCCTGCTCCCCGTCTGCAGTGGTTAGCTGCAGTGTGCTGGGGAGACACCACACACATCATAGGTTCCTCCTTCTCTGGGCTCCTGCTGCTCTTCCCCCAGCCTAGGCTGTACTGATCCTATAACTTGGGGTCTAGTGGGCATTAACTCTTTGCTACAAGGTTTCCATGGAATTTTTGTTCATTACTCTAGTCCACGTACAGTCTTGAGCATTTGGCTGGTTTCTCCTTACCCTGTCTAATGCAGGTTCTTTTTCCTTCTGCATCTTTAACAGGCTTCTGAGCATGTCCGTGTGTCTCTTCTGTCTCATGAATGTTCATTTCCCTTTTTAGTTCATTTAGGTTTTTTCTTACCCCTAATTCTTTTTTTAAAAGTATGATTTTGTAGTTAATCTGGCTTATTTTGGCTGGTGTGAGAATGATCATTATCTTGTGAGCTTCTACTTAATACCAGAATGTTTTTAAAAATACTTCTGTCATACTGCTGTCAAAAATAGAAAATATGTTTATCTTTTTTTTTTTATATAATAACTATAATGATGGTAACATTAACCACTTATGAGTAGTAGGCGTCTTGGTGAACACTTCAAGTGCATTATCTCATTTGATACTCACAAACTTGAGAATAGGTACTGTTAATCATTCTCATTTTCCCAAGGAGAGATTGAGTAGGTATGTCAGATTATACAGCTAGTTAGTGACAATTGTGAACTCAGGGTTCTAGAGCCTGAACTCTGTCTCTAGAGCAGAGTCGGCAAATTCACATCCCTAGGTGGGGCAGATGTCTGATATAAATGCAAGAAGAGAGTAGTGCATGAAAAAATAACGAAGCAAGCAGCATGATGATAGACAGTTACCATTCAGCCTAGACACTGGGGTCAAAGTGTTTGGAGAATACATGCCTCATTTAAAGGGTTTGGTCACTTTTCAGTTCCAGCCGGTTATTGCTCAGATGAGAATATGGGTCTAATATTTCAGATTTTCTGATTTTTTAGTAGAAGCCAGACATCTGTGTTTTTCAGATGAAATGACTCCGTTTCTAAATTCTTGCTGCTGGTTCAGGTAAAAATAAAATAAAATCTGATGTTCAGATACGCATGAGAAGTCTAAAGTAACACATGTCTGCAGGCCCAGCCTGTTCTCTGGGAAGCCAGTTTCCAATCTCTGGCATGAGCCCGAGCTGTCTTTCAGCCACTTGCCCATGCTGCCTGTCAGTGCCCTCACTGCCGCCGTCCTGTCACATATGTGCTAAATAAACTTAGGGAGTGAAGACCTTCTCCTGAATGGACATATTTTATTTACTGCTGTTATGCTGTTGTGCTACTTTAAAGTATGAAGCCAATACTTAGAAACATATTTTTGAAAACATCCTGAATTCTTTGTTTTAGCTTCATAAGCAGCAGAGTTCCATTGAAAGGCATATCTCACAGTGAGTCGATGTGAGGGTTTAAGTGTTACTGAATGCCTTGTTTATTCGTATTCATTAATCATAACTTTCCCTCTCTCCCCCCCACTTTTTTGGACATAGCTCTCACTTTCAGAAGAACAGAATGAAGTAACGAAAAACGGCTGTGAATCTAAAGAGCTGGTCTACCTCGTGCACATTGCTTGTCAGGTAATTCTGTGGATGTGTAGATTCCTTTGAATGCATTTTTTACGGTGTCTCATAGAATTCACAGAAAGAGACTCATATGGTATTGAAATGAAATTGGACTGTGCATGACCATTGTTAAGAAAATAAATGGTATCCTTTAAAAAAGGGATAAATGTGTTCATACAAAAGTACATGGAATGCCCAGTTTAGTATTGTAACTTGTATATCTTCTGTCTGCATTTTTATAAATCTTCTAAGGCTTTAGACATTTGTGGACGAATAACAGTGACTATGGCAACACAGATGTTTCGTTTTATTCTTTCTCCCAGTCATATTGGCAATTCTGCATGTGCTCAGAGTCGAAACAATTAATAGAACCAGTCCTACAGATACTTAATTTACAAACTTAAATGAAAACTCTTCTTAGAAGAGTAAAGGAAATACATCTTCTATTGATGATAAGATTAAATGAATCAGCTTCTGCTCACCTTTTAAAGTAAAAGAGCAAACGTCTCTGCCTGAGATGCTCACTTTCCTACCAGGCAGGAAGTTTCGCTGTAGTGAATGTAGTGTGTGTACATGTGTGCATATTTTAGGAGGGCGCTGTTTCTTGACTCTTAATGTTAGAACTTTTGTGAGGATAATTACCGTGACTTCTCCTAATGAGATTTGGAGTAGGCCATCTATTTCCTCCGCCATGTAAGTAGTTTAGTTCCTTTTTCTTACTTCACTTTAATTAAGCCTTATGTGTAGTTTTGATTAGTGATTGTAAAGTAACTGTTTTTGAGAAAAGCTTTCTTTTGTGCAAAGTTTTTAGTTCTCTTTGGGAAAGAGTCAGATAGGGGCATTTATGGGTTTTTTCCCCCCAAAAAATGTTATTCTTGTACCCGAAGTTAAAAATTACATAATCTTGAAAAGTTTAATGGTTATCTCGTATGGGAAATACCTCAGCTCCTAGTGTTGGTGATTTTAAAGAAAACCTTTCAGAATTAAGTGCTTTTATTTATTGGTGTCAGAATATGAGATTGGGAATTGAAAATTTATAAATTTGTATACAAATTGGAAATTGTATACAAATATGAAACTTTGGCCAAATATGAAATTTATAAATTTGTATACAAATTTTATTTTATTTTATATTTTATTTATTTATATATAATTATATATATATTTATATATTTATTTATTATATATTTTATAAATAAGATGGCCAAAGTTTTGTATTGTTAATATATGTTTTATTGTGTATCATCTTGGTTCCTTTGAGGAAGTAGGCAGCTCTGAATCACTGAGTGTCGTGTCATGTTTCATAAAATGCTTCTTTTCATGACTTAATTTTTTTTTCAAAATTTTGTTTTACACGGAGAGAGAAAGAGCATAAGTAGGGGGTGAGGGAGAAACAAGCTTCCTGCTCTGCTGGGAGCCCAGTGTGGGGCTTGATCCCAGAACCTTGGGATCATGACCTGAACCAAAGGCAGACACTTAACCGACTGAGCCACAGGTGCCCCATCGTGACTTAATTTTTAAGTGAAAATAACACATATGTTTTGGTGAACCATTATTCATACATAAATATAAATCATATCTTCTTTATTTGGAGTACATGATTGACATGTCATTACTGACATGTAATTAATTAATCCCTCTATAACCTAACGTCTTTTAGCATCTTTCTTCTCACTATTAATTTCCATATGACCTGACAATGCAAATAGTTTTATTCTCATAAGCAAAACCTAATATTACAAACACTTATGCTATTTTTTAGGTGACCTTCAAAAGGTAAGCATGATATTTTGGAACCATATGTCAGAATGTATAATTGTCACTTGATTATACTTACATGAATTAGTGATCTAGCTAGTTAGGCTGTTTCCTGGTTGTAAGTATCTTGTCAATGTGCTTAAAAAATTTAAGACTACTCAGTATACTACTCATTACATCAAACTAGTAATTTACTGCAATGTAATAATGCCATTGCGCTTCTCTGCAGTACTGTAAGTGATCATCGAGGCACCCCCATGGCTTATTTTCTATTTCCTTGCCCCAAATGTGTCGGTCATAAATCATATTAAATTGGAATCCTATATTTTTTTTAATAACTAATAATATGCAGACTTATAATCAAGCCCTCTCTTTTTGCCAATGAGGAAATTGAGGCCCAAATTACTGACTTTATATGAAATCTTAGCAGGAACTGCTAAAGACCCGATTGCCAGTTTTTCCTGCATCTCAGTGGAATTCACAGTCTAGAACAGATTTAAGAGATAGCTTATTTAGTCTTCAGATAAGATACGATCACCATTACATGCTGATATTTTTTCATATATTGCATATTTTTGCTAATTTCTAATTTTTAAAGTACCCTTGAAGTTCTCTTTATTTAACCTACTCTTCTCTTGTTCTTCAATCTTAGAAAATGGCCAATTTAAACAACTGTGATTTTTTTTTTTGAAGTTAAGTACTACTGATTCTTTTAGGTCTTATCTTTGAAACTTTTAATTTTGCTTTTGCCTCTGCCCTTTAGGTTTTTATTTCTTGTTAAATTGTGAATTCAGAAATGTAACCATGTCTTTCATACTGAAGCGATCCAAATTCAGTAGGCATTTTGATTGTGTCTAGTGTACAGATATTATGGCATGCAGTACAACATTTCATTCTTTCAACAACTGTGTGAGGTAAATAGTCCATTTTTCATCTTACAGATGATGAATCTAAGACTCAAGAATGTTAATAACTTCCCCAAGATCTTAAAATTAAAGAGAAAGACCAGGATTTGAACCTCAGTCTAGTGTTATTTTCCCCTGATTCTTCTGTCATTTTCTAATATGATTTATAGCTGATTAGCTACTCTGAAATCTGCAAGCATATCCTAAATGTTAATAAAGAATTACAGAAATGTATTGAGAGTGACAGTCAAATTTCTTTGCATGACATAAGTGGAGAGAGTCTAGGTACCATTCATGTATACATATTTGAAGACACATATATGTATCTTTTTTCTGATTTAAAAGTGTGGGTTTATGGGTTTTTAGGATAAAAATACTTCTAGAAATTTTGGAAAATATGGGAAGTGGAGAATAAAAAAGAAAGTTGCCATGAAACTACTATCCTGAGATTGCCCGTTTACATTTTTTGCATATTTTTGCTTTGTTTTACATAGTTGTATTTTATAATTGAATACAGGCATATATATATATATATATATATATATATAAAATCTTACATAATTTTTTATTTATAAAGCATTCTTCCGTGTTACTAAAATCTCTGTAAACATTAGTTAATTAATTAATTTACTGTATAGTTGACATGCAATATTATATTGAGTTGGAGGTATACCAACAGAGTGGTTTGACATTTACATACAGTACAAAATGATCACCATCTCTCACCATACATAATTATTACTATGTTATTGACTGTATTCTTTATGTTGTACTTCATATCCCTGTGACTTACTTATTTTATAACTGGAAGATTGTACCTCTTAATCCCCCTCACTTATTTCATGCATCCCCCAAATATCTCCCTTCTGGTAACCATCAGTTTGTTCTTTGCATTTATGAGTCTGTTTCTGTTTTGTTTGTTATTTGTTTGGTTTTTTAGAGTCCACGTATAAATGAAACGATAAGGTGTTTGTCTTTCTATGTCTGACTTACTTCACTTAGCATAACACCTTCTCAGTCCATCTGTGTTGTCATAAGTGGCAAGAGTCCATTCTTTTTTACTGGCTGAGTAATACTCCATGCACCTGTATTCCATAACTTCTTTATTCATTCATCCGTCAGTGGATACTTAGTACTTCCATGTCACATTCATTGTAAAGGTGATGCAGTGAACATGGTGGTGCATACAATAGCTCTCTGAATTAGTGTTTTGTCTTATTTGGGTGAATAGCCCGTTGAGGAATTGCTGTATCATATGGTATTTCTGTTTTTAAACTTTTGAGGAATCCCCATACTATTTTTAATAGTGTTTCCACCCATTTACATGCCCACCAACAGTACATGAGGGACTCCTTTTCTCTGTATCCTTGGCAACAATTATTTCTTGTCTTTTTGATATTATCCATTCTGACAGGTGGGAGGAACCTCTCAATGTGGTTTTCTTTGCATTTCCCTGTGATCAGCAATGTTGAACATTTTTTCATACATCTCGTGGCCATCTATATGTCTTCTTTGGAAAAATGTTTGTTCAGGTCCTGTGCCCATGCCCATTTTTTAAATGAGATTTTTGTTCTGTGTGTATGGGTCTTGGGTTGTTTGAGTTCTCTATATATTTTGGATATTAACCCCTTGTCTGACATATCACTTACAGACACCTTCTCCCGTTTAGGAGGTTGTCTTTTGATTTTGTTGATGGTTTCCTTCTCTGGGCAAATGCTTTTTAACGTGCTGTAATCTCAATTTTTTATATTTGTTTTTGTTGCCCTTGTCTGAGGAGACAGATCCAAAAAAATATTGCTAAGACTGATGTCAAAGAGATTATTGCCTGTGTTTTCTTTTAGAAGTTTTATGGCTTCAGGTCTTACATTTAGGTCTTGAATCTATTTAAGTATATTTTTGTATATGGTATAAGGAAGTGGTCCATATTCATTCTTTTGCATGTAGCTGTCCAGTATTCTAAAGACCATTTATGGAAGCAACTGTCTTTCCCCATTGTGTATTTTTGGCTCCTTTGTCATAGATTAATTGACCATATACACATGGGTTATTTCTGGGTTCTCTACTCTGTTCTGTCTCTTTCCGTGCCAGTACTATACTGTTCTGATTACGATAGCTTGAAAGTGTAGTTTGGAATCTGGACGCATGATACCTCCAGCTTTGGTCTTCTTCAAGGTTATTTGGCTGGGTGTTTTGTGGTTGCATACAGATTTTAGAATTTTCATTCTAGTTCTATGAAAAGTACTCTTGCTATTTTGATAGGGATTGCACTGAATCTATAGATTGCTTTGGGTAATCTAGACATTTAAACAATATTAAATTTTCCAAGCATGAGCATGGTGTATCTATACATTTATTTATGTCCTCTTTACTTTCTTTTATTGATATCCTCTAGTTTTCAGAGTACAGCTATTTCACCTCCTTGATTAAATTTATGCATAGGTGTTTTACTATTTTTGATGCAATTGTAAGTGGGATTGTTTTCTTAATTTCTCTTTCTGCTAGCTTGTTATTAGTATATAGAAATGAAACCGATTTTTTATATTAATGTTATATCTGCAACTTTACTGAATTCATCAGTTATTTCTAATAGTTTTTTTCCAGTGGAGCCCTTAGGGTTGCCTATGTGTAGTGTTACAAATATTTGCAGCATGTTAGCAGCAGATAATGACAGTTTGACTTCTTCCTTAGCAATTAAAATTCCTCTTATTTCTTTTTCTTTTCTGATTGCTATGACAAAGGCTTCCAGTACTTGGTTGAATAAAAGGGGTGAGACTGCATTCTTGATTCGTCACTGATCTTAAAGCAACAGCCTTCAGCTTTTCACCATTGAGTACGATGTTATCTGTAGTAATGTTATATATGACCTTTATTATGTTGAGGTATGCGCCCTCTGTTCCCCCTTTTTGAGAGTTTTTATTGTGCATGGATGTTAAATTTTATCAAATGCATTTCCTGCATCTATTGAAATGATCATATGGTTTTTTATTTATTTTGTTAATGTGGTGTATCATATTGATTGATTTGTGGCTATTGAAACATCTTTGTCTCCCTGTCAAATCCCACTTGATTGTGGTGTATGATCCTTATAATGTGCTGTTGAATTTGGTTGTGTAATATTTTGTTGAGGATTTTTGCATTTACATTCATCAGGGATATTGGTCTGTAATTTTCTATCTTTGCGGTGTCTTTGTCTAGTTTTGGTATCACAGTAATGCTAGACTCATAGAATGAACTTGGAAACCTTCCTTCCTCTTCCATTTTTTGGAACAGGTTGAGAAGGCTAGGTATTCGGTCTTCTTTATGGTTTTTTTTTTTTTCAAATTCATCTGTGAAGCCATCTGGTCCTGGACTTCCGTTTGTTGGGAATTTTTCCATTACTGATTGAATTTCATTACCAGTAATTGGTCTGTCTAGATATTCTGTTTCTTCTTGATGAAGTGTTGGAAGATTTTATGTTTGTAGGAATTTATCCGTTTTTTGTAGTTTGTCTAACTTGTTGATGTGTAATTGTAGTAGTCTAATAATTTTTTGTATTTCTGGGATGTAAGTTGTAACTTCTTTCATTTCTGATTTTATTTACTTGACTTTCCTCTTTTTTTCTTGATTAGTCTGCTTTTGTTTTGTTTTGTTTTGTTTTTCTTTTTGTTTTATTTTTAAGGAATCTTTATACCCAGTATGGGGCTCAAACTTAAAACCCTAAGATAAAGAGTTACAGTCTCCACCAACTGAGCCAGCCAGGCATCCCTGGCTAAAAGTTTACAAATTTTGTTTATCTTCTCAAGGAACCAACTCCTAGTTTCATTGATCTTTTCTCATATTTTTAGTTTTTATTTCATTTATCTGCTCTGATCTTTATTATTTTCTGTCTTCTAACTTTGGTTTTGTTTCTTTTTCTTTTTCCAATTTCTATAGGAGTAAGTTTGAATTGTTTGAGATTTTTCTTGTTTATATAAAGATTTTACTTATTTGAGAGACAGAGATAGAGATGGCAAGAGAGAACACAAGTGGGAGGAGAGGGAGAAACAGACTCCCTGCTGGGCACAGAGTCCAGCACAGGGCTCAATCACAACCTGAGCCAAAGGCAGACAATCAACTGAGCCACCCATGTGCCCTGAGATTTTTCTTGTTTCTTGAGGTAGGCCTATATTGGTCTGAACTTCCTTCTTAAAACTGCTTTTGCTATTCCCTTAAATTTTAAACAGTTGTGTTTTCATTTTAATTTTTCTCCAGGTATTTTTTCACTGCTTCTTTGATTTCTTCACTGATCAATTGGTTATTTAGCCTCCAAATGATTGTGTTTTTTTCTAATTTTTGCCTTGGAATTGATTTCTAATTCCATACGATCGTGATGGGAAAAGGTGCTTGATATGATTTCAGTCTTTTAACACTTACTTTAGACTTGTTTTGTGGCCTAACATGTGGTATGTTCTGAGAAATGTTCCATGTGCACTTGAAAAGAATGTGTATTGTGCTGTTTTGGTAGTGTTCTGTGTATATGTATGTCAAGCCTATCTGGTCTGATGTGTTATTTAAAGTCATTGTTTCCTTATTGATTTTCTGTCTAGACACTGTATCCATCAATGTAAATGGGATATTAAAGTTCCCTATTGTTATTGTGTTACTGTCAGTTTCTTGCTTTTGGTCTGCTATTTACAGTTGTTACATTATCTTGTTGGATTTATCTCAGCCATTATGTAATACTTCTCTTTGTCTCTTGTCATAGTCTTCATTTTAAAGTATTTTGTCTGATACAAGTATTACTATGCTAGCTTTCTTTTTGCTACATTTACATGGGGTATTATTTTTCTTCTTTTCATTTTCAGCCTGTATGTGCCTTTATGTCTGAAGTGACTCTCTTGTAGGCAGCATATAGATGGGTCTTACATTTTTATCCATTTAGTTAGCCATTGTCTTTTCACTGGAGCATTTAGTCCATTTACATTTAAAGCAATTGTGGATAATTTTGTACTCATTGCCATTTTGTTAATTGTTTTCTAATTGTTTTGTATTTCTTTTATTCTCTTACCTTGTAACTTGACTTCTTTAGTGTTATGTTTGGATTCCTTTCTATTTATTTTTAGTGTATCTATTATAGTTTTTTGTTTTGTCTTTAACATGAAGTTCATATGGAATACTCTTTGTATATAGCAGTCCATTTTAACTTGATGGTCCCTTAGATTGAAACACATTCAAGAAGTACTACATTTTTACTCCCCACCCCTTGTTTTATGTATTTGACTTCATATTTTCTATCTTTTTACTTCGTGTATCCCTTTACTAATTATTGTAGATATTGTTGATTTTTACTAAATCTGTCTTTTAACCTTCATACCAGCTTTATAAGTGATTGACCCGCCATCTTTCTATATGTTAGTTTTTACCAGTGAAATTTTTTCTTCCAAAATTTTCTGACTTTTAGTTATGGCCCTTTCCTTTATGCTTAAAGAAATCCTTTCAACATTTCTTATAATGCCAGATTAGTGGTGAACTTTTTAAAATTTTGCTTATCTGGGAAACTTTGTATCTCCTTTTATTCTGTATGAAAACTTAAACAGTTCTTGGTTGTAGGTTTTTTCCTTTCAGCTGTTTGAATATATCATGCCACTTCTTTCTGGCCTGAAAGCTTGGTGCTGAAAAATCAGCTGATAGTCTTATGGGTGGTCTCTATACTCACTACTGGCTTTTCTCTTATTGCTTTTAAGATTCTCTCTTTATCTTTAATTTTTGCTATTTAAATTCTCAATATGTCTTGGTGTGGTTCTCTCTGGGTTTGTCTTGTTTGGGGTTTCCTTGACTTCCTGGACTTGGATGTCTGTTTTCTTTCTCAGGTTGGGGAAGTCTTTAGAGGCTCTTTAAGTGGAAGCCTCAAGAATCCCTGTGGGAGATAGTCCAGGCCAGCTGGTTACGATCCCAGGTCATGATGTAGTCTGAGTGATAGTTACAATATTATAAGCTGGTATAGCATGGGCCCAAAGCAGTGGAACAGATAACTGTCATACAGTCTCATTTAACCACATTGCTGCATCTCAGGTGAATATTAACCATTCTGAAAGTGACTCAGGGGGCGCCTGAGTGGCTCGATTGGTTAAGCATCTGCCTTTGGCTTAGATCGTGATCCCAGCATCCTGGGATCAAGTCCCACATTGGGCTCCCTGTTCGGCAAGGAGTCTGCTTCTCCCTCTCCCTCTGCCTCTTCCCCAGCTTGTGCTCCTTTTCTCTCTCTCTCTCTCTCAAATAAATAAAATCTTAAAAAAAAAAAAAAAAGTGACTCAAATGCTTTGAAAAATAGATCTTTAATGCCTTGCCCAAGCTCCCAATGCCCTGCCTTTCATACTAATCATGATCTAGAATAAGGTGTCTTAACCAATGTAAGAATATTATTTTTTAAATGTTCCTTCCATTTTTTTTTCCATTCTCTTCTTCAAGTATACATACTGAAAAAGAGCATTATGTAGAATAAACAGATTGGCTGGTGTGGATGAAAAATCACTCCTGTGTCATGATATTGATCTGAAGGGTAATACTTTATCTTTTCTGAAAATCATACTGATTTTTCCTCTGCCTATTCCTTACTTTTCAGAAAGCATAATGTATTTAGTTTGAATTTAATAAATATTAATAATAATTCTGGGAGATCTGGTCTCATGTCAAAGAAGATACTAGAAAAACTTTTACTGTCTCAAGTGTTGAACATTCAGTAATTTTTAAAAGTTCAAAAAGAGAGAAATCCTCACACTAATTGAGCCCTATTACTTAGAATAAATGATTCATAAGTATAATGTCAATGGTAATGTGTCTCCATGCCACTCAGTATTCTATTGTTTTATTCTTTAGCAAGTAAGCAAACATCAGCTTTTAAGTGTTGATTTTAAAATGGCAAATTTAAACCTAGCTGTTATAGAATTTATTTTAACATGTGTCCTAAGGAAAATCCTTCATGATCTTTGCTTTCTGTATGTATAGTTTTGTTAGTGTAAGAAATTGCTGCTTAATAAAGTCCTATTTTTTTTGTTTCATTGTAAGCTTTAGACTGGTTGAAATGAATGGTTTATTGTGTTTGGATTGTATTAACTACCTTTGTATTTTAATGAGAATTCATCATTATATAATAGTCTATTTTTTCTGAGGATCAAGTTTTTCATAAATATTTACTGTACTCTGAAAGCTCCTTTATGTCCTGGTAGGTGGGGTAAACAGTTGGTTTTAGGGGAATGCTTTCCTGCCTCAAAATATCTCCTGCTTGAAATTCCACCATCAGAAATGCATTCCTTGGTATTAAATATCTTCTCCTCTTAGTCTACTTGGAAAATGCCGTTATTAAGGGGTGGGGTTGACTAATCACATTTGTAGAGCATCTGTGTATGAACAAAATATATAGATAGGTTGTTAAACATCCAAACCTTGTAACTCTTTTGTGAAATGTGTTACTGTTTTCATTTTATAGGTGAGTAAACTGTTGCTGATAGGTGTTAAATAACTTATGTAAAGTCCTCTATCTAGGATAAGGCCCTGCTAAGGTTAAATCAGTTCATTTTCTTTTCAGATCATTCTTTTTTTTACTGAACTTCATCATACCATTAAAGAGAGAATTTATTCTTTTTCAGTTAAGTTTTCCATGATAAAGTGACTTCCAAGGACATGGGTGAGGACTGTTCTCAGAAAGAACAGCAAATATATCTAGAATTTGTCTTTTTCCATCTATATTATTACCAAACTAGCCCAAGGTGCTGTATCTTGTTGGGATGTTGTGATTAGCATTTGTGCTTGCATCCTATAATCAATTAGAACCATTTAAACTGCTGGAGTGATGTAAAATGTAAATTGAAAATGTTATCTTCATGGTTAACACTCTTCAATAAATTTTCACCAACTACTGACCAAGTCCTGTGGAAGTCCCACCTCATCTGGACCTTGCCTACCTCTTCTGCATCCTGTCATGACAGTCTGCTCATTTCTTGTTCTGGTCACGCTGACCTTCATTCAGTTTGACTAAGTCCTTTCCGACTATAAAATATTGAATATTGCTCATCTTGTAACTCCGCTCACACTGCACTGGCTGTGTCTGGTGCCTTCTCAGTTTTCAGGTTAGAGTTTAGATACCACCTCCTCAGAAGGGCTTTTCCTGACTACCTTCCCTGAGGTAGGTTCTTGTTTAATCTCTTCACAGAATGAAGTTATAATTATTTTACTTACGTATTTATTCACTTTAAAAAGTATTTGTTCAAAAAGATACGTGCACTTCTGTGTTTATTACAGCATTATTTACAATAGCCAAGGTATGGAATCAACCCTAGGCAGCCATTAATAGATGAACAGATGAAGTTATGGTGTATATATACACGGTGGAATATTATTCACCTATAAAAAGAAGGAGCGCTTGCTACTTGTGACAACATGGATGGAACTAGAGGGATTATGCTGAGTGAAATAAGTCAGACAGAGAAGGACAAATACCATATGGCTTCACTTATATGTGGATTGTAAAAAGCAAAACAAACAAAACAGAAATAGACTCAATTATAGAGAACAAACTGGTGTTTGACAAAGGGGAGGTGGTTGGTGAGATGGGCAAAATAGGTGAAGGGAGTTACAAAATACATAAATCATGGAGTGTAGTAACATTGCACGATGACAGATGGTAATACACTTACTGTGGTGAGCATTTTGTAATGCTTATAATTGCTGAAGCACTGTGTTGTGCCCCTGAAACTAGTGTGTAACTTTCCATTTCAATGATACTTCAGTAACACTTATTTTTCTCAGTAGAAATAAATTTTGAGAAATCAGAGATTTGATGGTTCTCTGGCATTTCTAATGCTTACTCCAGATCTCATACTGTGCAGGTCCTCAGTAATGGGAGGAAGAAGAACAAATTTTTGTCTTAGAAATTTGATCCTGTGTACATTAGTGATTTCTTTTTCTCTCATCCTGTTTTAGCCTTATCAAGAATTGTTGATATCTTGTTACTGGTTGGATAACAAAAATTACTTGATAGTAATAACTATTAAGGTTAGAAGTTAGCAGTAAATTAGAAGTTTAAAAATTTAAGCAGATATACTTAATGAGTTTTTTGAATTGTTTTTGTTTTGTTATTTATAAAAGAAGTAAATTTCTAAAATATTCTGATCATTTGTAGTTGATCGTTGAACAACACCGGTCTAAGTAGCATGATTCCACTTACACATAGATTTTTTTTTTTTT